>NC_056406.1:26688148-26988518 GCF_905147365.1 Aricia agestis | reverse complement strand
TTTTTAATCGGGACTTAACGCGACTTATTTAAGTAGTAATGCTACTACGAGTACATACTTTTTCTCGACGTTTCGGCCGTGTTGCAACGGCCGTGGTCACGAGGGGACCCCATATAGAGCATAATGTCCTCTGGAATAAACCTAAAAGTCCGGGTGCCATCGACATTCTCATACAAACTTCACTGCAAAATATTTACATACCATTTACCAAAAATATTAACGATTACAATATTCACATACTAAATTGTAATCGTTCATATTTTTTGGTATGTAAATATTTTGCAGTGAATCTTTGTACAGGAACCTAGGTAATTACTATCTTAAGCTGATAATAACTCAAATATGGTAAATATTCTCGTATGGGAAATGATCTTGGTATTACGTTTGTATGAGAACATCGATGGCACCCGGACTCTAATTAATAATTCAATTTATATGTACCTGCTTCAATTATTATATTTTATATTAAGTAAAACTACTATTATCTATTATGTGGTAAAACTAGTACGTCAAGGTCTGTCATCTCAAAAGTGCCGTGGATTTTGCGGAAGTAAGCCGAACCAAGGTAACGGATACAATATGATAAACACGAAAATGCAAATGCTAAAAATACGTAATATTGAGAACTGTGTGTGGACTTGGGTATTTGTTTTCAAATTCAAAATCGCGATTAAAAACGCTCCATCACTCAATAAGGAAGTCTACGTCATTATATTGTGACAATCAATATTTTGGTATACAGTATAATTTCAATCAAATTTCATCGAGTTGTACAGTCCAATCCAAGGTTGTACAGTCCAATCCGAGTTGTACAGTCCAATCCAATTATTATGTCGGATCGGAACGATGTCGTCGAAAGGAGATTTGATGTAGATACTCGTACATGTATACATGTATATAATTTTTTTAAGAGCCTGTATTGTCCCACTGCTGGGCAAAGGCCTCCCCCAAAGTGTTCCAGTTCTCTCGATCCAACGCAGCCGTAGGCCAACGTCGCGCCATCTTTTTCGAGGCCGGCCACGGCGGCGTCGTCCATCATCTGGTACCCATTCTGTGGTGATCTTTGCCCAGCGGTCAGGATACATATGCGGCTTGTAAGCCCCGCCCAGACCCCAGTCCCATTTTAGCTTGGCAGCTTTTATTCCGACGTCTGCAATTATACTAGTTTTGTAGCGCAGTGTACTATTTCTGATTCGCTCTTTGACAAACCCCGAGCTGGGAACGTTGCGACCAGATCTGAGCACCGTAAGTTAGGACGGGCAAAATACACATATCGACGAGCCTGCGTTTCAAGGAGATTAGTAAATCTCCTTTCATCAGCGTCTTCATGGACCAGTAGCTCTTCCAGGAGTTTTCGATTCGTCGATCGACTTCCTTCCGTTTTCTGTTATCAAAAGAGACTAGCTGGCCCAAGTAGATGTACTTGTCGACATAGTGTATTTCTTGCCCCTCTACCTCAACCTTACGCTTTTTGCTATTGGTCATTCATTAATTTAGTCATTCCAGAGTTTTACAGTTACGCGAAAAACGCGCTGTGGAAGACTGCCACTCATCAAGGTGATGAGGATGGTATGTTTTTCGCGCGGGACGATAGCGAAAAGTTGCAGGTGGTATGATTCCGAACAATTCCTCAGAGCACTCCCCGTGATACAACCGAAGGATGCAGAGCGAAGCTACATCTCGGCGTAATTCCAGGGGGTCCAAGCTGTTTGAAACACTATGGCAGTCAACAATTCGAGCGGCCCTTCGTTGGATACGATCCAGAGGGAGCAGTTTTTTTTTCGCCCCTGCCCAGAGGTGAGAACAATATTCCATATGAAGCCGAACCTGCGCCTTGTAGAGTTGTAGGCGTTGGTCCGGACTGAAGTACTGTCTCGCTCTGTTAAGAACACCAAGCTTCTTCGAGGCTAATTTGGCCTTACCCTCTAGATGATATCGGAACTGAACTTTGCTCGATATGTTGACGCCAAGTATCTCAATGCTAGGGGAGATGGTTAAAGATGTGCCCTCGAAACGAGGATAAACGACCATTGGTGACTTTTTAGTGGTGAACGCGCAAACTTGTGTCTTGGCAGGGTTGAATTGGACTAAGTTACGTCTACCCCATTCAGAGACCTTCTCCAATGAATTCTCCACCTTAGACATAAGTTTGTTTCGACTCTCAGTGACATTTTGCCGAGAAATATTAGGGGAGCCGGTATATACAGCATCACCTATACTATCATCCGCATAGCAATGAATGCCGTTGGTTTGTAACATGTCATTGATATGCAGTATGAATAGAGTAGGCGATAGCACACAGCCCGGAGGGACACCAGCATCAACAGACTGAGTTTCCGAGCATTTGCCATCAACTACGACCTTTATGCTTCTGTCTGCTAAGAAACTAGTGACCCACTTACATAATTTCTCGGGCAGCCCGTATGATGGAAGCTTTGATAGCAGCGCTTTATGCCAAACCCGATCAAAGGCCTTCGCAATGTCCAAACTAACAGCCAATGCCTCTCCCTTCGACTCAATTGCCTGAGCCCAACGATGAGTTAGGTATACCAAGAGATCACCAGCCGAGCGACCCTTATGGAACCCGTATTGTTTGTCGCTTAGTAATCCCTGGCCGTCCAAGTATCGAAGAAGCTGGCTATTGATAATGGAATCCATTATCTTTGAGAAGAGAGAGGTTATAGCGATTGGTCTGTAGTTGGAAGGATTTGAGCGATCACCTTTTTTGGGGATCGGGTGCACCAAGGCTGTCTTCCAGGAAGCCAGGACGATGCCACTTGAATAGGAGAGCCGAAAAAGACGCGTCAAGACCGGAGCCAACTGTGGAGCACACTTTTTCAACACAATAGGCGGGGTTCCGTCAGGCCCACTGATACTTTTGGATATCAAGGGAACGGAGGGCTTTTCGCACTGAGCGCTGATGAAACCGAATATCCGACATGATGCTCGTGCATCGCGGTATGGTCGGCGGTTTCTGCCCCCCGTCATCTGGATGACGGGGGGCAGAAACCACCGTCTCGAGTTTGACGCAAAGAGCTTGGCCAGAAGATCGGCTTTGTCTTTTGCGTCCTGGGCCAACGATCCATTTCCTACGTGTAGGGATGGTAGGGTTGGCTTGCAGAAATTTCCTTCAATAGCTTTGGCCAGAGACCAGAATGCACGGGTTCCCGAGGGGAGGCGCTCAAGTCTCTTGCCAATTCTATTGACGTGCTGTTGCTTTGCCCGAGTAATCTCTTTCGTCGACTACGTCGACTATATTAAAAACGACACAAAGATGAAAATGACCCAAATAATGTTTTCTAATAACATTGACCCCATTGTAGTTTAAAACACATGTCTGTTCAGCATTTAAGTGTGTGACCTGGGTTCAATTCATTGGTGCCAATTCGATCCTCAATGAAGTCTAATTGAGACTCTTAAAGGTGTCTTCACACGACCGCAAAATCGTACGTACGGCGTAGCTCTGCGTAGCGCGACGTAGCCCCGCGTAGCAGCTAGCAGGGTAGAGCCGTAGAAGCGCGGTCCTTTGGCTAAAGCTGGTTTCAGACTACGCTATAATATATTTAGCATAATATTATAGTACTCTTTTATCCACTTTTATAACACGGAATAATCAATCAAAACGACCTCTGTAAAAAAAGGGATTCCTATTTTGTCAACAGAGGAGAGTGATTTAATCTTCCAAAAATTGTACATAGATTGGTTCAAGCATACACTTTAATTTGCCCATAGCTTATATAAAATGTATTTATGGTTTTAAAATTACGCGACAAAAACCATTTTGTCGCTTACGCCCTTTCTATTTTTTGCTGTTCCATGGTGGACTGTGATAGTGTTAATATTTGCCACGCCATTTTTCCAAAATTTTTAACCGGAAAAAGCCTTCCCCGAGCTGCTACGATTGTTTTAAGACCAAAACCAACCAAATCGGTTAAATAATGTGGTATCTAATTTAGTTTTTATGATGGACTCCAGCGTCACAGATGACATTCTTGGTTTGATTCTGAGATGTTGAATATCAATAGGTGCCGACTGCCGGCTGTATTGTCATTATCATAACGTTCACGACTAAATTTGGACTAAATCATTATATTTTATTGGCCGTGCTCGTTGACTTTTTTTGGCAGGTGCAAAACGTCAAATCATCATCAAAATGTACACCATGGGCGTACCCAGGATTTAAGCTGGGGGGGGGGGGAATGGTCACATTTAGCAATTCCTCTCAATCAATTCAGCAAATGAATTGTCAAAACTGTCAAACTGACAAATGTCAAATCAGTACAAAAATACAGAATTGAATTGCAAGCAGAGTTGCATTTTGCGATTTTAGAAAAATGGATCATATTATTATTCATATCATGATTCTTCAAAGCGACCATTTTAGCCCCGCTGGTTAGAGAAGATGGTCGGTCTGGGTACGCTCATGATTAATACACTAAAAGTAATCATGTTTTTTTACAGTTTACTGTCCAAAATGCGCCAAAATACCTACGTCAATGTGCCCGGCCTTTGTATTTGTTTTAAACAAATTCAGTCGCGCAGAATTCGTTTATCGTAGCCGTATTATTTTTAATTATTACTAATTTTATTTATGAAGCAATCACACTAATATTATGTTTCACTGTTAGGCTTATACGGTTACATTGTTAGGTAATGGCGCCCACACATTGATAGAGATTTCAGTCTAGACCTGTGTTTCAAAATAACAATTATTCTGTCTAGTATTAGCGAAATATTCTGACCGTGTTAGATTGTCTGAGCCTCTAAGGTCACAGTATGGCAGGTAATGGCCAAGGGTACCTAAATTCGCAATTATTAATGATTACTGGGTTATACTCTAAACCAGCTTCTCATTAATTAAAATTAAGTATTAGGTCTTTAATCTTTACCTATGAAATTGCCGTTTTGTTTGGAAAAAGTTAGCTAGAGTAAGTACTTTTTTTCGAACTCATTTATTTCTGTTATTATATTCTTTTTTCTTTTTATTTCTGAACCATTACATAACATAACATTTTTACAATATTTTTCAAAAGTAACTTTTGTTTACACACAAGTATCTAGGTGTAAAAGAGATTAGCAGGAAAATATATTCAACGTGGCATTCCCTGAAACGTCTCCGGTATGTACTGCCGGTTCCTACCAAAGTAGCCCTAGCCGAATCTCTGTTCCTCTCTATCCTCGACTACGCGGATGCTTGCTTCATTAACTTGACCGAAGATCAACTCAATAAACTCGAGCGCCTCCAGAATCTGGCAATTAGGTTCATCTTTGGCTTACGCAAGTATGACCGCGTATCAGAGTTTCGCAATAGGCTTAAATGGTTGCCCATCCGTCTTCGACGAAATTCTCGTGCACTTTCCTTCCTTTACACCATCCTATTTGATCCCAACAGTCCTAATTACCTAAAAGAGACCTTTAACTTCCGTTATCCCGACAGACACGAGCTGCGTTCCTCTAAAAATCTCCTTCTTGATATCCCCATTCACCACAGCAAGTACTTCCACTCTTCCTATTCCGTACAATCCGTCTTACTTTGGAACTCCCTCCCTGCAAGATTAAGACTCTCAAAAACATTAGGAACATTCAAGTCCTCCCTTAAAGAATATTACCTAAATAAGTGTTCGTAATTTATATTACGACATTAATTAATTTGGAACTGTACATTATAATTTCATGTGTTATGTAATTATATATATATATATATATATATATATATATATATATATATATATATATATATATATATATATATATATATATATATATATATATATATATATATATATATATATATATATATATATATATATATATATATATATATATATATATATATATATATATATATATATATATATATATATATATGTATATATATATATGTATTAAGTATAGTATATTATTTAAATTATTTTCTAATATTATAATTATTATAAAATAGTTATTTTACTCGTATTATACTTTGTATGTATAGTATTGTATATTATCTATTATGCACTTATCTATTTATTAGGATAGTATTTATAGGTATTTATATATTTTTATTATTATAATCACCATTATAATTTTTTATTCTTATTACCTATAGTTAAATACTTTTAGCACAACACCCTCTTTCCAGCAATTTGTTCCTTTCTTCCAAAGGTTGCCTGGAAGAGATTGCAATTTTGTAATAAGGCCGCCTTTGTGCACTCTCTTCATTTTATTATGTTCTTTATTTTATGTGTGTGTTTGTAACTGTGATGTGCGCAATAAAGTATATTCATTCATTCATTCATTCATAAATTGTTTTATTATACAGTTTTGTTTTAGTTATGTAGTAAGCCATACAAATTACAATGGACCCCAAACTAGGCAGAGCCTGTATCTTGGTGGTCCTTAGTCTTTCCAGTACATAATTTACTGATTAATGCAGCGCTTACGATTTGATCATAATTATTATCCACAGCTAGAATAAAAGTTTTTTTTTTTTTTTTTTTTTTAGTATTCATTTTACAAAAACTACAATCTACACAGTAATACTAGATGCATACAAGGATAATCACTAAGAATGGAAACATATTATACAAGTTGAAATTATTTAATTTAATGTGATGTGCTTGCGTGCGCGTGTGTGTGTGTGTGTGTGTGTGTGTGTGTGTGTGTGTGTGTGTGTGTGTGTGTGTGTGTGTGTGTGTGTGTGTGTGTGTGTGTGTGTGTATGTGTGTGAGCGAGAGAGAGAGAGTGAGTGAATGAGTGAGTGTGATACGCCATTTAAGATCGTGTGCTATATTAATCATTGTTAGTATTTGAGATGCTACAATTATTTATGCGCTTTGAACGTACTTCCACTAGTAGCTCTGTTTCCGCATAAGATAGTGATGAAAGCCAGGTTTTTGTTTTGGATGTTATCGACAACCCCGGAGTATTATCGTTAGTGTTTACTTTCTTCATTACCGATCGGGTGACGAATGCATGGATATACGGCGGTAATCGCGACGCGAATACTGATCTTATAGTTGGTAGCACCACCTCGGATGGAAATTCATGACAACGTCTCAAGTATTTCTTTACGCTTTTTAGAACGAACAACTGTCTCACGCTGAGCACGTCAAATTCATGCAACAGTTCTGCAGTCGGGTAGCGACGTGGCTTACCGAGAGCAACTTTAATGACAGCGCGCTGCGCCCGTTCAAGCTCAATCATATAAGACTTTGCCGCACCACCCCATGCTCCGATGCAGTACTGCAACAGAGATTGACAGAGTGCACTGTAGACAAGTTTTTTTATATGAAGACTTGAAGCTGGTCTTAAGGATCTCATTAGGAATATAAGCTTTCGTGTTTTTTTAGCCACATTGGTGATATGTAGTCTGAATGAGAGATTTTGATCAATCTGGATGCCCAGGTATTTTACCGATGCAACTCTGCTTATGTTATCGCAAGGACATCTCTGCAAGAGGGGAAACGATAAAACCGGGCAACTCTTTTGGTGCATTTTTATTTTGTGGACTGTTGGCTTGGTGGCGGCGGTTATGTGAAAACCTACAAAGTTGGATTTTGACACGTTAAGCGTGAGAAGGTTCCGATTTAGCCATTCCTTGATTCGGAAAAGGCCGCTTTCGGCAGCGTGGGCATAGATATTCAAAGTAATCACCCCTGCAATCAATGCATCTTTGCTAACAAAGTGGCAGTTTATGGATGGCCTTCTTGAGAAAATCAGCTGGACGGGAGGGAACAAACTCTTCAAAGGCATTTTGTACTGCCCCTCAGGAATTGATTTTTTTCCCACTAAAAAGTTGTTCTGAAAAAAGTAATAGTCGGTAGGTGCAAGATCTGATGAGTAGGGCGGACTAGATAGAGCTTCCAAACTCAACTCTTGCAGCTAAGAGACGGTCTGTTGTGCAGTATGGGGTCGCGCGTCGTCATGAAGGAGCAGTGGGAGACGACCGAGTGATCAAAAATGGTTGTAGGCGTGCGAGCTTCGCCATCAGTGTGGTCAGATGACAGATCTTCAATGGACAAGAGTATCAATTTTTCATCGCACGTAAGAATTTGGTTCACTTCACTTCTGTGTCTGTTAAGCAGCATAAGGTAGTTCTTGACGCGTACGTTGACTGTTGAGCTGGCGATCGTTAAGTTCGTGGGGCCCCCATCTATCAAGCTTTTTTACCTTGCCATTTCCCAATCTGTCGCAAATGGATCAATATTATTTTGATGTTAACATCAAAAGCTCCTGCTAGCTCAGCTGTAGATTGAGTTTCATTAGCATCCAAAAAACCTTTAATTCATCTTTATTGACCAAAGTTTCCGGACGAGTCGTGGTCGTTTGGTCGTGGTTTATTTTTCAAGTCAAAATTCCCAGAACGGAACCGAGCGAACTATGTAATAACGGGTTGTGCGTTCGTTTGCATTATGTATAAGCTTCTTGGGAAAATGCCTCGTTGTAAGAAAACAACTGTCAATGTCACTAGTCACCACATGACAATGACATTCGGAAATGTCAAACACTAATTGGACATTGCTGATTGCATTGGTAAACTCGAAACGTAAACATTGTTCTCCTTTATTTTTATATTTTTACTAATGGTGAATACCAATAAATTTAAAAAAAAAGGACATATACAAAGAGTCGATTAAAATATATTTAACTTACAAAATGGAAAAAGAATTAGATAAAGTCGTAGAAGAAATAATGTCGACCCCCAACATCAGCGGGTGTCTAGTGGCGGATCACCAGGGTCTCTGTCTGGCGAGCAAGGGCGCGGCTCACGTTGACTCCGCGGGTATCATCGTGGCGATATCGGAGCAGGCCTGCAAGATCCAGCCCACGCTGAAACCGCCCACCGTCTGTTTAGAGTCCAACCAGAAATTGTGTCTGATTCAACGACACGGAACTATCACTGGTGCTATTTATAAACAAAAAGAATAAAATGTTATCTAGACTGGTTTAAATTGTGCATAATCTTATTACTTTTAAATTTTAATGTAATATCATGTGATATTCATATTTTTTTCGTGTATTCCTTGTTTGATGATAATAATTTGATTTTGCCTAATCATTCAGATATGGTAACAAAACAAATTTGTTTCAGTAGACTTTTACATTATAGCAACAAAGGTTTTTTCCAAATTCTGTAGACATAATTTGTATCAAACTAACAACCACAGATATATTTTGTAGCGAGCCAGGTGGGCCCAACTTAGTGAAACCCAGGTTACCCAGGCCCGCCTGGGGACTATTTTGCTTCACCAGCCATTACGATTAGGCATATATTAAAAAATAGATCTAGAAATGCCAAGCTATAAAAAAGTGTTATGGTTTAAATAATTTCCATCTATGATATATTGTGATATTGTAATTTGTATAATATAGTTATTAAAACTTGAAAATGTTGCCTTTTTTATGTTTTTCACTTGCATTTGTAGGAATGCACTTGTACGCATGCATGCATCCGTATGGATATATAATACAGAAACCATATTGAAATATAATATTGAAGTACCACTAACCTTGGTAAAGGATAATAATATTGAAACAAAGTAATATAATTCACACATTTATTATAGATATGCCATCTTAAACAGTAACATTACCAGGAGGAAACAATACGATAACCATTTCTCTATGTCTATACAAATTAATTATTAATTCTTTTATAAGGTTGTAGCTTACAGAAGCTGATCTTAACAGGTTAATGATAAAGAACAGAGGGCATAATCAAAAACGATTGTCAACTTCAGTCCAAACCATAAAGTTAATATACCTATAGGCTATACTCCACTCGGGCTAACTTGTTGCTAGCGGTCGTTGACTCCCTGTCAAAAACTTGTAATTTTCCATATAAACCGCGATTGACAATGAAGTGTCAGATATTGTCAATCATGGTTTTATATGGAAAATGACAAGTTTTTGACAGGGAGTCAATGACCGCTAGCGACAAGTTAGCCCGAGTGGAGTATAGCGGAATAGAGCAACAATCTCGAGCTGTTATAATGACATGAAACGTAACCAAAATTGGTTTTCATCTGTGTGAAAAATATGTGTACGTATACACTTACACAAGCATGATTGAACATGAATTCTATGAGATTAAATTGTCAACGTGCGGCACGTGCCGACTGGACGTCAAAAAAAGAGTGCTGCTATCATGTATCACATGTCTCTTTTTACCACGCAGTGTTACTGATAGTGACATCTCTCTTGCTCAGGCCTTTGTTTCTCTGTTCTGCTAGGTACGGTATATTAACTTTATGGTCCAAACCTGGCTAGGCACAACATTTTATACAAATATTTTGATTTGACTAGTTGTGTGGCTTGGACTGTAGATATCAAATCAGTATCAAATGTATGGGAGCTGTAACAATTTCAGTGCAATCCTCTTGATATTGTAATAACAATGTAGCTGTTGTTTATTCCTGCTTATTCATTCTGTAACTTTGTAGTTTCTAGATTAGCACAGTCTGTGCTAATCTAGAAACTTATACAGATAAGTTACAACCTCCATAACTATGTTGTGTCTTTTTGAAGAATTATTTTCTAATTACATTATTCTATTTGTTTGTAGGTCGACTTCCAACTAAGTGGGACGACGATCTCCGCTTAGTTGCAGGCCCATGTTGGATGCGAGTAGCAGGAGATCGGTCATCTTGGCGTTCATTGAGAGAGGCCTATGTCCAGCAGTGGACGACTATAGGCTGATATGATGATGATGATGATTTGTTTGTGGAGATACACTATTAGTGTACAGTCTACCTGTCTGCAATTTGCTTTGTCTTTAGTCATCAGTCATCACACCTTTATTTTATATAAAGGTGTGATGACTAAAAGCTGATTATAAATTACTAATAATCCCAGACAAGTATACCATACAATGAAATATAAAGTGGATTATATAAACATACAATATTATCAAAATTCAAAATAATATCTACAAACTTAAAAAAAATTGTTTCTGTAGCATCTAGCATGATTTTTACAGGAAATAGGCAAGTTTTTTGTCAAAATATTGTAACAAATTCCAAATGATCTACCACACATGTTACCCTATTTTTTGTTAGCATTAATCTTTGAACGTAGATATGTATAGTGACAATAATTATTGTATATTAAAAAGCTAATAAATATTGTTGTAAATCATGATTACGGTTTAAAATCATATATATAATATAAAGATAATAGCTGCATTTTTATAAAATTATATTTCCACATACTTATTAAAAAAAATGGTTACAAAAATTTATTAACACATTAACAATAATAATTCTATTAAAAAGTAACTAAACTTATAAGCATAAACAAGCAATTCCATTCACACTTATGCTGCCAGGTAATATTAAAAATTATTTATTATTAATATTCTAATTGATTATGATATAAGGAATGACCTGGCAACACTATAACAAAATTATTGGCTGTATACAGTGTACAATGAGCAACTATCTACACTATAAATAACATTATCTAGAGACTAGGGTCTTATATGCGATAATACTTATACCGTTGCCCTCCTTCTATATAATTTACAAAACATCACTAACAATAACATTATAACATTAAGATGTGAACAGCTCTACTGGGTAGCGAGCTGGGTATTTTGAGACAAACATAATATGACGCCAATCATCTACATTACACTTTAATTATTAGTATGCCCACTAAAACATTCTACATAATATATTTATTATTTTATAAAATGTAAGTCCTGACCACAGATAGATTTACTGTAAGATACTGGTTTCAAAGATGCAGGTCACAGTATCCTAGAAATCATTTTATTTCAACATAGAAAAAACAAGCATTGTGCTTGCTGTAATCCCGAAAATTACAAGCCTTGCTTTGGTTGTAATACTCCAGAATATTTTGTAAATAGGCTCTGTATTTTAACCAACTGTATAAGGTATACACTACAGCTTTATAACTTTCCAGCATTTATAAAAGTAGGCCAAGTAGTGATAATATATAAACATGCTATAGACTTAAATCTCAACATATTTTTTTATATAGAAAGAAGACAGAGGTAACAGGCCACCTATTAAACTTAACATGAGACCATATCATTCAGTACATATCAGGGAATGTAAAAATTTCAATAGAAATAAAATAATTTTCATATTAATTTTGTAAAACACATTTTGAGCGTAATCAAATAGAACCTGTATCATGAAATTCAACTTAGGACGAAATAACATCACCTATCAAAAAACTGGTTTGCAGTTTTGTGATTGGAAGTCAGAGGTGTGTATACAGGGTGTAACAAAACTAAGTGATAATATGTTAGGGTGTGTACTGTGTATGTGTCCCTCCTAGAGTTCACTGTGAAAGTATTAGCACTGAAAGAGCAATTTTTGTGATTTGTATGGGCAGTGTCCTAGCATTTATGAATTTGCCCATACAAGTTTAAAAAGTTGCTCTTTACAGGGGACTACACACCCTTAATACTTTGTTTTGTTACACCTTATAGTTTAAAAGGGCAGGCGTCACAAACGCGTACATCGTACACAGAATAAGTTCACATAAAGCATTATTACACGCCAACATTCAATAATTTACAACGAGTTCTTGATTATTATTTATTTCGTCCGCGACAGTGATTGGTCCAAAATCTTGTTATTATTTTGGTTTAAAAGTTATTATAGTACACGTTAATAAATAACATTTAAAAATTGATCTACTCAGTATCCACTATAAAACGTTGAATATACTTAGACTTCTGTTACACTCGGTAAATCTAGATCTAAAATTATGTCTATCTACAAGCGAACAAACCAAGGTAACAATTTGGCGTTACTTATACACGGAGGACACTTTAAACAGCTTAAATGGTTACCTTATATAACAGGAAACGAAGTTATCTTACTCAAAGTTTTAAATTACTTCTTTCTCAAAATATTGTTACAAAAAGCCGAGCCACGAGTCACAAATGGCTCACCGGTGAATTGTTTTGAAACAATTTTAAATAAGTTGGATACTTAATTGGAAACACTAAAATGAACGTAAGATACAATATTCAGGGTATTACGCGAATGTTGCGGGGGGTAAACTGGGATATTCACTCACTAGTGCCGGGGGAGGGTTAGGGGGTCATGCGGGGCGGTCCGGTGAAGCTGAAGGGCTGCTCGTTGGTGACGAGCGTCGCGCGGGGGGCGGTGCTGGGCTGCAGACCCGCCTCCAGGTTCACCGCCGACGTCCGCATATCGTCGATCGACCCTCTGGAATATTCAATGAGACAAATTGATTGAGTGCTCGTGATATAATTATGCTCATTGCTCAGGGCATATAATAGTCAATATCACCAATTGCCGCACATGTCAATGTTAAGTAAATAAAATATCTACGAAACAGATATGTATCAATTAACGTAGCTCGAGACATAAAACTGGTAATTTACTCATAAATATTTAAACAGTCATCTTAATTCTACCAAATTATAACATCTATAAAAATATGTAAATAATAAATAATATATTTACGGCACAGTCCACGGAAAAGACGAGAATAAAAATAATTTGAAAGAGAATGTCAACTTGAGATGTATATTATTAAGTATATTTCAAGCACTATTTACTATTAAGGCTCTCCAACACTCCTCCTTACCAGCAAGCAATGAGTGGTAGGAGTGTTTAAGAGCCTTGTCACAAGACACAAGCAGTGCCTTTTATACATAAATGCAAATGCTCTATCCATGGGCGTACCCAGGTACGGGCAGAAAGAAGAAAAAAATATAATCGTCAATTATCCTGGCAAGTGGGAATCAAAAACGTGTTACCTACTCTGCGCAAAAATTTTTTGTGTCATAATCAAACTAATTAATAAAAGTCAAGTAATAAAGTATAAACTGGTATGCCTCCCCCCCCCCCCCCCCCCCTGGCTGAAATCCTGGGTACGCCATTGGCTCTATCTAGATTATATACTATAATCGAGATGGGGCACTTATATTATTCTAGCTATTTAGCCTAATACAACAAAGCCGTAGCTAACTCATATCAGGCGAGCTTCATCGGTCCCCATCGATTCGACAAGTGAGCAAACAAGTGGTAAAGCGTAAGGCAGCTACACCTATGTTGCAAGACAGTCTATTCGTGTGCACGCCTTGTCAACAACGCGGAAAAGCTTAATCGTATAAGGTACACAGCGCGCGATAGCTACGTCATGCGAAAGAACTTGCAGTCGGCTAGTTGGCATGCACAGGAAAGGTACAGGAGGTTGGGGACGCATGCGGAGTCCTGCCTTTAGTTGGGGCGCCACACGTCGGGGTCCTCCATGAGGGTGACGGTGTGGTCGGGGGCGGCGGGCGCGCCGGTCGGGGAGCCTGCCCCCGCCATCGCCGCCATGTCGTCGCGCGAGCCCCTGCGCGCGCGCACGCCACCACACCGGTTAGTACACATCGCACACATTGTGAACAAGCCCCATACAAAACATGTTTAGATCGAGCAATGTAAAACCAAATTAATGTCAAACAATTGAATGATTAAATTGTAATTATCAACCTATATTTCCCTTACCAAGGCCAGGTACACATAGCACAAGTCCACAAGTATGCATGCATATAATATTCTACACACATGACACAGACCTAGTTTGGCCATACTTAGATTTTAACCGACTTCAAAAAAAGGAGGTTATCAATCTGACCCGTATGTTTGTAATATTTCCAGAACTGCCCAGTTTTCGTATATTATGTAAGTCTATATCGCGTCTGAAGAAATATGCTTAGTTCCAAAAGTGTTTTTATGTTTGTATGTATGTATGTATGTGTTCTCATATCTCCAGAACTACAAGTCTGATTTGAGTGATTCTTTTTTTGTAGAACTAGGTATAGTTCAACTTAGGGAAAACTGCAATTTTCATCAAAATCAGTTCAGTAGTTATTTAGATCGGGAATTTTGAAGTCGGTTTTATCTTTTTAAAATACTAATATTTTTTATCACGAGTTTGACCTGCATACAATAATCTTTGTTTTCAGTATTAAAATATTATCCCACATTTAAAGCAATGCATTTACGTTGCAGGTCATTCAACTTTTACAAGAATAATAATATTGTCAATCAGTGTGTAATATATCACTAAATAATTATCCAAATGTTATTGTTATGTTTCCACAATAAGCTTTGTTAGTTTTTAGTTACAACCCTCAATTATTAACCAGCTTACATTGAAATAAAAAAACAAATACAACTTACTTTTTGCCTAATGCCATCATTCCATAAATGATTCCAGTGGCGAATATCAAACCACTGCCAAACCAAGTGCTCAGGCTGAGGAAACATAGGAAGAATGGAGGGAGAGCCAACCTGAAATAAACATTCAAAATGATAAATCACCATTTTTTTTTTCTTTTTTCGAAAATACCTTGTTTACACATTTATGTACAATTGATTTAGAAATGGCACCAGGGCTGGATCTACCTAAGAGCTACTCGGGCTGCAGCCCAGGGCCCCGCAGTTACAAGGGGCCCCCCAGTCCCCGCAAAAGTAGGATAATTAGAATAAAAAAATGCTTGTCTGTAAAGTCGGTTTACGGATGATATTTTTATGTGATAACATGAACACTGACTACAACAATAAGGACATAGGATAGTTTTTTGACATGGCTATTAGTTGAGTACTTGGAGGCTGGAGCCCTTAGTAGTGTCAGCCCAGGGCCACACAAATTCACAATCCGCCCCTGAATGGCATCAGCTTGTATAGTTGAGAAAGACAGTGTTGATATTTAAATGCTGGACACAATAGCTAGTGTTATCATTAGACTTCAGTTATTTATACATCACACTTTTTATTATGTAAATTTTCACTAGCACTTACAGTGGCATCAATGCTTATGTTCATAGGCTGATGATGAATAAACTTATTCATGTTATAAGACATTGTACTACATTTCACTGCATTTCTACAGTTTAAATAATGAGAAATAAAATAGCTTAGGTTGTATAACTCACCCAATGTACAACGCTGCTTTGTTCCAGTATGGACGAGCCTCAACCCTGTCAGAGAGGGTCTGAACGTAGTCTATGAAGAAGCAGCAGCATGGAGCCTCACAGACTATGACTATGAATCCGGCCAGCATCTGCCATATGCCGGCTATAAGACAGCTTACATTCAGCACCACAATGCTTAAGATGTTGAACAGGCCCAAGATGATAGCAACTAGAATTAATTATGTTAATGATAAAATGGAACACTGTAATCGGTGCTATTTTTCCTCACAACCAACATAAATTGCAGTAACTTTCTCTGGGAAGTTAATAGATTGTTTTTGCTATTTACAATTTTATTTTATAATCTGTGATGTAGTAAAGATTAATTCATCAAGCGGCTATACAGCCATACAATCACCTGTGACCGTATGGCCGTTTTTCTACGAAGTCTATAGAATAAGACAATAGAATAAAAATTAAAAGGTGTACCTACTATTTTTTTGGATTATAACGATTCTGATTCATATCATATTTTAAATAGTCTGGGATCTTGTTGATAAGAACTGTTGTTTAAACAATATCTTATATCTTTAAACGAGCAATTCTTGTATATATATAATATATATATAATTGGAATCTCGGAATCGGCTCCAACGATTTTCCTAAAATTTAGTATATAGGGGGTTTCGGGGGCGATAAATCGATCTAGCTAGGAATCATTTTTAGAAAATGTCATTGTCATCGAATACCGAGCAAATATCGGTCAAATAGCTAGTAACAATTAATTAACTGATAAGATAAATGTCAAGGAGCGACACTACAAAAATATTTTGAAAAGATGCTTGTTGGTCACTTCTTCAAAATGTAAATCTATATTGAAAGGAAATACATACTAAAACTGCCAACTGTGCCCAGTGCGCGACCACCAGTTCGCATCCACCAGGGAACGTCATCCTTCTGGGCATTCTCGCCCCCTGGGCGGGCCATAAGCATCGTCACTTTGTCCATTAGCGACTACAAACATATTAATCATTTTAATAATCACACAGTTCACTTTAAAATTAATTATAATGATATTATTTAATAATATTTATCGTAAACTTACCATTTTAGAAAAAAATCAATTCATTCACACAAACGTCAGACAAATTTGTAGAAATATGACAGTTGTTTTTTTATTAGACAGTACCTATATAAAGCTTAATCATTTGCCACGTATATTTTGACCAGCGATTGTACAGTACCAGTCATTGGACAAAGCACAAAAACACAAATATTTGCTTTAAGGATGTAGGTACCTATATAAGGTCAAATTGCGTACTCCGTCCAATTAAATTATGAAAGTACTAAATGTGTAAAAAATTGGACACCCAAACACTTATTATTCATTATAATGATTTTTTATAATAGATTTTTAAAGAACTATTCGATATTTAATTATTATTGAAAAAAGTTGTAATTTGACTACCGCAAATGGCGGCCAAGAAAGCTCGGCAAATTTATAAATGAAGGTGGTGAAAAAAGGAACTAACGCTGCCACATACAAAAACGACATATTTGTCAGTTCTTCAGTCTTCTTTACCAGCAGCGCCCCCGCCCAAGTTCATATAAAGTCTTGTCGCACCCTTCGAAGGATAATTTTCATAAATTTCAATTTGAAATATTTCCCCAGAATTACCGGTGAACCCACTTTTTTTTGGGCTTAAAAAATTGCAAATCGTACAAAGAAATTGATAAGCAGTTTTTTAGATGTTTATCTTTGATACAAAGTTACCAATTCTGACGAATTCTCAAAAATTTTAACACTTCCGGCAAACATAACGTACCGTATGATAAATGGAAATTTTAAAATGAATTATTTCACGTAACTTATCGGTAAGGTAGGTATTGATTTTTTGGTATCAATCGATGCAGGATGTTATATTCTACTATATATTTTGAATTTAGGTCAGAATCTTTGAATTTATAAATGTTATATACATCCTTAACGAGTTAATGCCCAGCTATCCAGCTATGCTTAAATATTTTTACGATCAAAGTGTAAAGTGTCCCTTTATTGAAAAATTCTAATGACTCGTATTTTACCCTATTGACATTTGCAGTAGGTATTTGCCGCTCGTTGAAGTAGTGTTTAAAAAAAAAGTCGGCTTTTCACTTTTGGTTTTGAAGTTTTGGATTTTGTAAAAATCTGAAAATTTTTGATCAGAACTCTTGCTATTGAGTTATTGTTTCAATTTCAACTAAGCCAGTGACTCCTATGCCTATTCGTAAAGGATAAAAAGATCCCACAATATGCAGCCTACTAGAAAAATAACAAATACCACTCAAACAATGTAAGTCCTTTTTCGTTCTTTACTTTCTTGGCTTATTTGTGTATTTGGCGTGTATTTACAATTTATTCTAGTCAGTATTTCTTGGTAACTTCGTTTATTTGAAAATGAACACTGCTACGTTCACATACTGACGAAAAAAATTCTATAACCTACTTTTAACAAAGTGACACCTCTGTGTAAATATACTTTGTATGATACATTTGTCCAATCAGTAAAAAAATTACTTGAAATTGCTTGATTATTTTTAAGGTTCCAAAGAGTAAAGATGGGACCCTACTACTGAGACTTCGATGTCTGTCTGTCTGTCTCCAGGCTGTAACTCAAGAACCGCTATAGCTAGACTTCTGAAATTTTCACAGATTGTGTATTTCTGCTGCCACTTTAACAACAAATACTAAAAACAAATCTCCCATACAGCAAACATGATTTTTTTTGGCCTTTTTTGCTCGTAATCAATAATGGCAACACTTGAAATATTCACAAAATACTCAATTGTATTTTACTTAATTAAAATATTTAAATAAAATGAATAATTAAGGGGGACTCCCATACAAAAAACACAATTTTCGTATGTAATCGTATGGAACCCTTTGTGCGCGATTGAAGAGGCGCATATGGCCAATCACTCTTTCAGCTAGTTAATAAAAAGGAAGAACATTAATTGTTACTTACACACAGTTTTAATTTGTAACAAGATAATATAAATAAATGATAATAAAAGTTTTGTTTAGCTTACACAAAATGATATTATGTGTAAACTAGCTGTTGCCCGCGACTTCGTCCGCGTGGACTTCAGTTTATAGCGCGCGATGTCAACAAAATTGGTGTCAAAAGCTTTTATAAAAAAACCCTGGTACCCCTTAAATCAATACAGCTGTGCAGTGTGCAAACAATAAGTACTTCATTTTTGTATGTTAAACTTTATATATTATGCCAAATTTTAAAGCTTATTTAGCCCCCCAATTACACAACTTTACCCATAAACTATTTATCATTGATAGGTTTAGCCCCAATTTCACCAACGTCTGTTAGTGTTAACAGCTTGTTAAAATATCCTGTCTTCTCTTTCATTCATATGAAAAACAAAACAGCTAAGGTGATACTAATTCGAGCATTAACTTTAACAGTCGTTGGTGAAATTTGGTCTTAAGGTTACGTCACTGCCTGCACAGATAAAGTACTGAGTTATTTAATACCGTAGAATAGATATAACAATCGAAAAAAATCGAGACTTAAATGTAAGATGATACCACCTCTTATAGAAAGACTTTTGAGCAAGCGTCAGCGCGATGTAGAAGACGCACGGCGCCATCTATTATGAATTTTTTGAACAAATTTACGACCCTTACAACCCTTTTTTCCAGTAAAAAAGTAGCCTATGTCCTTTCTCAGGCTTTAGACTATCAGTATACAAAATTTCATTACAATCGGTTCGGTAGTTTTGGCGTTTGGCGTGAAAGCGAGACTGACAGACAGACAGACAGACAGAGATACTTTCGCATTCATAATATTAGTACAGATTATGTGCACACTGCACAGCTGTTTTTGGGTATTTTGATTAATTAAGGGCCGCGCTACACCGGAATGGCAGCGGCGAGGCGAGCACTTTCAGCGCTGCCATTCCGGTGTAGCGCGGCCCTAAGAGGGGTACCACTTACCAGGGTTTTAAAAAGTTTTTAAATTTGACACAAATTTTGTTGACACCGCGCGCTATAAACTAAAGTCCACGCGGACGAAGTCGCGGGCAACAGCTAGTTATGAATAAAAACAATAATATTTATTAAAGTAGGTATGATTAGTTCTGTTATAATAATGAAGTAAAAAATAAAGCGCCATCTGTTTTCATATATTAGAATTAAAATGTTGATTGCATTGATATATTTTCTGGATGGAATATAGGCCAACACAACACACTCGAACTCCTTAGAAATGCAGTAGGAGTTCTATAAGATAAGATAGATTGATTATTATTATTGCAAGTGATAATATTATTAAACATAATATTCTAACGTATTAAAAACTATAAACAAAAACATAATAACTAATAAGTATGATTAGTTCTATGTTCCAACGAAGTAAAAAAAAAGCGCCATCTGTTGAATCGTATTAGAACTAAAATGTTCATTGCATCGCGTCGATATATTTCTGGATTTTTTATAATATTATACATAAAATATATTTAAGATTTTTGAAATATTATTTTAATACACATCCAAGACCCAGGAACATTGAAAACTTTTTGTTCCGCCTGCGGGACTCGAACCTAGGACCCCCGGGATGAGCGCTGGCCACGCGCAATGCGAAGTAATTTTCATCGATATTTTCATGGAAATAAGATATTTTCCCACATCAAAATGTAGCCTATGTCCTTTCTCAGACTCTAGAATAACTGTGTACAAAATTTCATTGCAATCGGTTCAGTAGTTTTGGCGTGAAAGCGAGACAGACAGACAGAGATACTTTCGCATTTATAATATTAGTTTTTGGCGTGAAAGTGAGACAGACAGACAGACAGAGATACTTTCGCATTTATAATATTAGTATGGATTAGTATAGAAGTATAGATACATAAAATATATTTAAGTAAAAAATAAAACGCCATCTGTTGAATCGTATTAGAACTAAAATAAAATAAAACGCCATCTGTTGAATCGTATTAGAACTAAATTGCATCGATATATTTCTGGATTTTTTATAATATTATACATAAAATATATTTAAGATTTTTGAAATATTATTTTAATACACATCCAAGACCCAGGAACATTGAAAACTTGTTCCGCCTGCGGGACTCGAACCCAGGACCCCCGGGATGAGCGCTGGCCTGCGCAATGCGAATAAATTTTCATCTATATTTTCATGGAAATAAGATATTTTCCCACATCAAAATGTAGCCTATGTCCTTTCTCAGACTCTAGAATAACTGTGTACAAAATTTCATTGCAATCGGTTCAGTAGTTTTGGCGTGAAAGCGAGACAGACAGACAGACAGACAGACAGACAGAGATACTTTCGCATTTATAATATTAGTATAGATAAACAACCTGTATTTAATATTATACCTTAACTTAAGCTGTTGAAGCTGTTTGAACAATTAGCTATATTAATAATAAATAATAATGTCAAAGTACATGATCTTTTCTGCAGATCTTTCTCGGAAGGAGATGGAGTGACAAGTTCCGAGGTTTATGCCACAGATGTGGTGGTCACCACAAATGCTGGTAACCACAACCATGGAAGCTCCAAGTTTAAGCTGAAAAGCCTGGTAGACTACAACTGGGAGCCAAAATTCTACCCTGGACAACTCTTGGCTGTGCACCTGAGTGGAAAATACTTAGCTTACTGTATTAAAGGTAACATTTCAATTTATGATTACTCAAAAGGACAGATTATTCATGAGGACAGATTTACATAGTAATTAATGCAATAAAATTAATGAAATAGAATCTCTTTTTTTTTTTAAATGAAATAAGGGGGCAAACGAGCAAACGGGTCACCTGATGGAAAGCAACTTCCGTCGCCCATGGACACTCACAGCATCAGAAGAGCTGCAGGTGCGTTGCCGCCGGCCTTTTAAGAGGGAAAAGGAACAGGGGAGGGTAGGGATGGGAAGGGAATAGGGGAGGGTAGGGAAGGGAATAGGGTAGGGGATAGTGCCTTTGGTAAACTCACTCACTCGGCGAAACACAGCGCAAGCGCTGTTTCACGCCGGTTTTCTGCGAGAACGTGGTATTTCTCCAGTCGAGCCGGCCCATTCGTGCCGAAGCATGGCTCTCCCACGTACAAAATCTCTGTCTAAGATGTGCAGTAAATTGCGAAGGCATGGTTTTTAATTGCAGCACCTAACGCCAACAACCCAGGCACCTGGAATGGGATGGTGCGGGTGGTGTACCATGCCGAGTCTGGAACTGATCATCGCACCCTCATCAAAGGAATGAAGGGAGAGGTAACATTGTAACTTAATATTGGTACATATTATAATTAGATCTTCAGTTAATAATGTTTACTAGTTGCTGAAGTTTTATTCAAAGTGAATAAAAAATATTAATAAATAGCTATCATCTAATGAAAAAGTTACACAGTATTTTAATGTAATGTGTGCTTAAGACATAATATTATAAAGAAAAATAATTTCCTTCAGATTCAAGATTTGGACTTTGCCCACATCCACAACCAAGTGGTGCTGGCGTGTATTGACGAGTTTGGAAACTTTTATGTTTATGAGATTGAAGCAAGTGATACAGGATTAAGGTATGAGATTATTCTTTAATATTCAAAAATATGATCTACGGGCAGTGCCCTCTAGTCATAGCCGCAGATCTGTTTTAGAGAAATCGCGGCCCGGTCGCTAACTTCTTAAGCGATACTATGTATTACAATAATGAAGATAAAGTTTAAAATCATATGACGAAAGTGCTCGCCGCGCCGCTGCCATTCCGGTGTGGCGCGACCCTTATTCTGTCAAATAACTTTGTTGAGCGCCATTAGGATGAATTATTTTATAATTGTGTTTGCCAAACTTTGTATGTGTGTTAAGAACCATGTGATGTTTAGGAGTGTGTGCGTGGCGGAGGTGCGCGAGGACACGGGCGCGGGGAGTGCGGGGGGCGCGGCGCACCGCGTCGTGTGGTGCCCCTACATCCCCGACGACGAAGACGACGATGATGACGTCGCCAGGCTGCTGCTAACTACGCACGCTAATATCGGTATAATTACAATGTGATTACTAGTAAAGAAACCGGCCAAGTGCGAGTTGGACGGGCCAGTCCAACTCGCACTTGGCCGGTGAAGGGTACCGCAGCAGCAATAAGGTTTATTTCTATGAAATTAATAGGTTTTTGATTAATATTTCATAAAATTTAGTTTGTATTTTTAGCAATATTCCGCTAAATAAACCTCAACCTTTAAGTGAATGAGTGAGTGTACGCATGCCTATGCTATGGATTTCCGCAAAGTAACGCCTGATTCTATTAACTATTTTATATTTCAGTTGATTTAATGAAATTTAAATTAAGGTTTACCATTTATGACGTATAAAAAAAATACTTGCTAGATCTCGTTCAAACCAATTTTCGTTGGTAGTTTTTTAAATAGTAATGTACCATCAAGGAAATTGATTCCTAGGCAGTTAACTGACCAACGTTATTTGGTCGGATCATGTCAATTCAATGTTAATTGTGGTCTGTCGGCTGGGTTTGACGTAACGCGACCAAACTACGTAGGTCCCTCATCTGCCTAGGAATCAACTTCTATGATAGTACATCATATATTTTGTTAGAATTATTATGCCCCTACTTTAGAAGTTAGAAGAGGAGTAGTAAAATGTGTCCCCCCCCGGACACATTTTACTACTTTGGAAGAGTCTCTCTCGCAAACTATTCAGGTTAAAAATACTAATAATATATTAGAAACCTCAATATAATTTTTGAAGACCTATCCATAGATATACCCCACACGCATAGGTTAGATGAAAAAAAAAATTTGTTTCAGTTGTAACTATGGGGATTGGGGACCCCTAAAATTTTTAATAATTTTTCCATTTTTGTATCAAAATCTTAATGCGTTTCACAAACTACATCTACTTACCAAGTTTCAATAGTATAGCTCTTATAGTTTCGGAGAAAAGTGGCTGTGACATACGGACGGACAGACAGACAGACAGACATGACATAACATAAGGGTTCCGTTTTTTGCCATTTGGCTACGGAACCCTAAAAAGTGACAAAATATATGTGTAAAAAAGTAATAAAATTAAAAATATATAATATTATTCTATCTGCAATTCTTGCACGCCACCATTTCCCGATTTTTGTATAACCATTTGCGTTAGGATCCTGTCACAGGTGAAACTCCAGACAGACCGTAAAACACAGTATGACCAGTATGAGTGTATAATATATTTGTATATAATATATTTGTCAATCGAATCTCGTCAAATCACACACAACCATTAATTCGCGTGTGTGACAGCGCGCATGTGGAACGTGCGGGCGGTGAGCGCGGCGAGCGCGGGCGCGGGGTGGAGCGGGGCGAGCGCGCTGCTGGCGGCGGGGGCGGGGCGCGCGGCGGGCGCGCACGCCGAGCCGCTCACCGCCGCCGCCTTCTCGCCCGACGGCACCGCGCTCGCTACCGCCGCCATGGACGGCTACGTTATGTTCGCCCAGGTTAATATTTATATAAATAATAAGGCATAATGGTATTGTTTACTTAAATCTTTGTTTTATTTGTTTGCATTGTGAAGAAATCGAATACTATGGAAAATTTTAGTAAAATTTGTCAATTATCCATAGGAATAATTTCATTTAATAATGGCATAATATAATATGCTGGAACTGAAAGTTATATTTATACTAGATATTAGAAGTAGATGTTTAAAAAAACGCAACCCTAGCTTTACAGTGAACTTGTGTACTGTGCAGGTGTACATGAACAACGAGAACAGCCCGCGCTGCCTGCACAAGTGGCAGCCGCACGACGGCAAGCCTCTCAGCTGCCTCTTCTTCCTCGACAACCACAAGAGCTACAACCCCGAGTGAGTTCATTTGTTTGTTACATACATAACTACTATTACGTGGCGACCCACTATGACAGATACACGAGCATTAAATAACCTAACAAAACACTAATAAAAAAAACGAACCAAAAAAACTAGCATTTATAAACACAGAACGTAGAGCACGTTCTAATTAATCCGGCGATAGTAGAAAAACGAGACTCTATAGAATTTTTATTGTGTCTCGGTCAGTGGTGACCATATGGGGTTTGATGAATTAATGTTTAGGGACTTTATTAAAACACAAATAATTTTTTCTCTTGCACAACGAGACTACATAATGCTTACTGGACGTAAATGTTTCGTGACAGCACGATTTTTTTACTCGTACATTGTCCACAGCGAGCAATTCTGGAAGTTCGCCGTGACGGGCGCGGACAACAACACCTCCATAAAGATCTGGACGTGCAAGTCATGGGAGTGTCTCCAGACCATTACCTTCCAGCCGACCATCAACACCAGCGGCATGAAGGCCATGCTAGACTCCAGCGCCAGCTACCTGCTGCTGTCGGACTTCGACAACCGCAGCCTCTACGTCCTCAACATGATCCGAGACAGCGAGGATACTGAGGCGTACTGCAAGAGTATATCCGAATTCCTGTTGCCATATCCCGTGCTCAGTTTCTGCATTGTTGATGCTGGTATGTGTTGTTGTTTTTCGATTCACTTTTGATTTTTCTTAATTAAAATATGGTTCACACACACAAATTCATACTATATTATCAATATGATAGTGTGTCTGTTTATCTGTTACCACTTTAGGCTTACACACAATAATTAAAGGACATCGGATAATTTGTATTGCGTAAAAATGTACGGTACTCGCGCGGTAAACTACTTTTGGCACATTGCGGGCGTAATCTAGTTTATAATTGGAAGTAAGCGCATCATTGCGTCACACCAGTATGCTGTTGCGTAGTGCGGTCATACCTTTATATTCAGCCACAGGAGCCACTGCCTCGCGCGCTGTTGGCAATATATATATGGCTGCCGCTGCCCGACGCGGCAAGTATGTAGAGGGCAGCGGCAGCGAATAGCGATATAACGAGTGACTATTTACATTCTCGCGCTGCCCACTTCCCTGCCCAACGGGGCTGAATATAAATGAAGCATTATTGTTATTCGTACAGAGGAGCAGCAGGCGAAGTCTGAGTCCCGGTGCGACGAGCCCTTCCACCGCAACGGCAACGGCGACGACTCCACGCACTCGCCCGACGACTTCGACCTGCATAACAATGTAAGCTAAATATCTACTTATTTCAACATAATATTATGAGTTTTTTCTCCCAAGTCCAATTGTAGCCCAATGTCTTATCTTTGTCTATCAAGATTCGAGAGTAACACTATATAAAAAACATGATTCTTTGTTAAGTTCTTCTATATTGACTAAAGTCAATATTGCTCGCTCACACAATACAATATGATATAAGTAACATGTGTGCAGGGTAGCGACGGTGGGTCGCCGCAGCTGGCGCGGCTGGTGCGCGTGCGGCTGTACATCGTGCAGCCGAAGGGCCTGCAGGAGGGCACGCTGCTGTACGCGCCGCCCGCGCCCCTCACACACATCCCTGGTAACATTACTTTAATGAAGATTACACATAAGTTTTATCCCGTTTCTGTCTAACTCGTCATTAAATTTAAGTAATTATTTATTGTGTCTGATTGCGACCGTTGATCCATTGATAAAGATCGTAGTCCGCTCAGAGTTATGCCCAGTATGTTCATTTAACAAATTTCTAACAAATCAGAGTGCAAATTCTACGTTACGTTGCGTAGCTTATCTCGACTGCATGTTAGGGTTCTATTGGCGACACTGGATACATTAACATAGTCAATGTATAGGTTAGCGATCTATTAAACTGTTAGGCTGCGTCCCCATCCAACACGGTTAGGAGCCGACACCGCCACATGACACGACACGACGCCGCGCCGCAGCACAGTGCACAGTGCCGCGATCCGTCTATTCCGTCAATTGTTCTTGTTTGGATATGGGTCGCGAAATAGTTATTGTAAATATATCCTGATGTTCCTATATGACGAAAAAGAAAAAAAAAAATGGGTAAATCCGCGGCACCGTGCTGCGACGCGGCGTCGTTTCGCGTCACGGTGGCGACATCGTATTGTTTACACAGTGACGGCGCCGCACCGTATTCGATAGGGACTCAACCTTAGGTTATTTATACTTATTATAGGTTTGTTTACTTATAAGATAATTTATATTAAAGGTTAACACACTCTAATGTTTAGATCTAGAGTCGCTGACGTTGGAGGAGGGCGGGGAGGAGGCGGCGGAGACGAGCGCCGTGCCGTCCAGCATCCTGCAGCAGCAGACGCAGCAGCTCAAGAACCTGCTCATGCGCTCGCAGGTAATGCACGCAGCACGCTACAGCAGACTACGGTCAAGCCGATAGAGGAATGTTGCGAGACATTTTGATCGGAAGCGGATATTGTATAGTATCTGCTGTCAAACGCCTGTTGAATTGCTGTCGCAAAGAACATCACCATGTTCGTTGCATGTTTGTTCCATCGTAGGGCCAAACAACCTCAAAATTTGTTCCTGCGTTAATCCTGCGTCATCGCTCTATGCACCACTAGATCAGTCACAACTCACAAGTGTATAATATATTTCAGACGCAGCCCGGCAGCCTTATGGTGCAGCGGCCCGAGTCTCCCGCCATGCCCTCGCTCAACCTCATGACTCCGGATGCGTTCAGGTATTATCCATATATACTTTATTATTTTCCATCTCAATATTACTGTCGTTATCACATTTAAGTGTGTAAGGATCACTACTTCATCATCAGACGTTTCTTCTAAGAATGTGTATATTTTATTACAGTTGTAATTTACTATTTATAAGCACTGTCATAAAATAAAAATGCCGATTTGTATGTTTATAAAATTGTAAAACTCTCGACCGAACGAACGAAAAACCGATTTTGGACCATGAAAAATATCTATTATTGATACACTGATTAAATACTTTGTTTTAGCTCGCCCAGCAAGCGCGATGACGACGATCCGCCGCTGTCGGCGACGCCGGAGATAGCGGCCAAGGCGCGCCTGCCCGTCGTGCCCCCGGGTAAGTCAATGGTTATTAAAAACTGCCTTCTATAAACACGTTATAGGAACGAGTGTAAGTGTCTAAACACACTAGGCGGAAAAAACGTGGCCGAAGATTCCGCCTGCAGTATATTTTAAATTAACGATGACACACCATGCCGAAATTAATCATGCCGAACTTTCGCCGCGGAACATGGTATGTTTAGACACTAATAAGTAGTGGTACAGAGATGTTTTGACACTGGAAGTAATCTTTAATTTAGATAGCATCGTGGGCAGGGCCGGATCTATCTAAGAGCTACTCGGGCTGCAGCCCAGGGCCCCACGGTTACCAGTCCCCGCCAACGATATCTAAATACTCTAAGTTCTAATTCTATGGTCCCCGCAATAATAGTCAATAATTCGAATAAAAAAATGGTTGTCTGTAAAGTCGGGTCGGGATAAAGGATGATATTGTTAGTTGTTACGGTACATGGTATACGGACACGTGGTGCCATCTAGCGACAAACCAGCGAAACTTACCGAGGGAGCACAGGCAACATAAATCCCCTACTCAATACTAGATGGCATGAGGTGCGCAAGTACATACTCGAACCTTCTAGAAAGGTCCAATGTTTGTTTACGTGTTTACCGTTTATTTGTTTGCGTGTTTACGTGTTTAGTTGTTTACTTTTATTGTGGTACATGCTCGAGCCTCCTAGAAAGTTCCCACGGTTGTTTACTTGTTTACGTGAATCGGGAACTTTCTGGAATTCGTCTCGCCATATAAAAAGCCGCAGACAGGCCCGGCGAGCGATCTTCGAGGCGACAACAAGTGATCAATAGTGAGTGAACCAGTGAAACCTGCGACTTGGCTACGACCTAGGACAGTGATAGTGCTTAGTGATTGGACCTAGTGATTAGTGTTTGGACTTAGTGCTAAGTGTTGTGACCTAGTGTGTAGTGTGGAGTCACCAAGTCTTTCTCTCCAAATCCTCGAACCCTAGCACGTAACAATATTTTTAAGTGATAACTTAAACACTTGACTACAACAATAAGGAAGTAGGATAGTTTTTTGACATGGCTATTAGTTGAGTACTTGGAGGCTGGAGCCCTTAGTAGTGTCAGCCCAGGGCCCCACAAATTCACGATCCGCCCCTGAGCGTGGGTTCTGATTTCGGACACGTGCAAAAATATACTTTGATGTTATTAACACAATGAAATGTAAGACTGCTTCACATTAAGTCGCGAGTAGTGCGGCAGCCGCGCGGCTTGTTTTAGTATAGAAGTCGCGCGGCTGCCGCACTACTCGCGAAACTCTACTTTCACTTCAAAAAAATCAAACACTTCTTAAAAACAAAACATAACAACAAATGTATAGTGTCAAGTGGAATTTCACAATATTACGGTAACTTTTACATGCTCCAACAAATTCTTGTAACACAGTGAAAAAAACGTGAAACGTCGTAAAGATTTAAATTGTTTTATTGTAGTTGTAGAAGAGATCCCGTCCATCGCTGACAGCAAGCAGGTGTCGGGCGGGTCCAGCCCCAGCCTCGAGGTGCAGCAGATCATGGGGCACAGCGACGAAACATTCTTCGCTGAGATGGTATGACCTCACCTGGCTTACTTGTAACTAATGGGTTTGGTCCGATCAGGTTTTTGCTTAATTTCAAATAAATTGTCCATAGACCTTGACTAGTAAATAGGTGATAAATTGTCATGTGATAATATGACATAGATCAAGATAGATACCGCATATCCCTTCATTTGTATGAAATCGAGCGTGCCACTTTTTTCCTACCTACTGTGACGTACCGATGACAAGAAACGTGTCCATTGCCGACACCTAGGCCAACGTTTCTATTCGAATTTCTCCAGCTTAATACGGCGCAATTAGGCATTTTCAAAATTCCTATTCTTGATCTATGTCTGTGCCAACAAAGAATTTTAATAAAAGTTTTCAATTTCCACATGTATATCTTGAGTCCCATTTCGGTTAACGCATACATAATTTGTTTCTGATGATGAATTTAAGACGTTAGTGACTGTTAAAAAATTGCTGAAACCGCATTTTTGCAGTAGATTCCAGTGTTTAAATTTTTTTAATATACTTGTGGCTTATTTTGCACTTGGCATGGAGTTCTTTAAAATAAACACAAAAATAAAAGTATCACATCTTTCCTGTAATTGTTTTTATGTTACAAAATGTTAGCTATCTGGTTCATCCACTCACATCTTTAATTATGATCATTGACTTCCATGACGATTTAGTATATCACTGAAATTGGCATCGAAATAAGGAAAAAATGTGTACAGTTTGTTTAAATTGTGCCAATGCACAGTAGATATTTAATTCTAAAGTAATGGATGTCACGATTTGTTTTGTAGGAGGACACGACCCCGACCGTGGCTGCGGCAACTGTGACCGATGGAGGCAGCTCGGGGGCGGAGCCTCTGTACCCGCCCCCGGCCTTTGCCCCTCCAGAACCCTCGGCGCCCGCGCTGCCCCACCCTGGTGAATTAACTTAAAAAAATTCAATTGGTAGAATGTACATTATTTTATCAACAAAAAAAGCAAGAAATGATACATTAAGTACCCAAAGGTATAATTTTTTTCGTCTATGATTTTTGATTCGCCATTGCACATTGACAGGACTTTAACGGCTTTTATGAAGTTTAACCGTACAACATTGGACGTTCTGAAGATAAAACTCGGATTTGCTCACACGTTATGTTAGTAAAATGCAATTTGGTGCTATAAACGTGTTTATACGTTTAGAACCGGTTTAGTGTGCGCTAAGCGCGTTCAATTTCTTTGTTGATCAATTAATCGCACCTACTTGAAATCATATAAAAAGCGGAACATAGAACAAAAAAGTTTCTAGGGAACATAATACTCAAGTTTAAGATTAATAATATGTACTTATTTTAAGAAATGTCGCAAAAAGTAAAAAAATCAGTGTGGTACTTTTATTTTAGTTTAAAAAGTTGTAATTTATGTTAAAAATCAATACATTTCAGTAAATAATCGTAATTTGAATGTTTTACCCAGTTTTGGTTTCGGCCGAAACTGAGAGTAAGGCCGAAAGTTCGGTTTCGGTTTCGGCTGAAAAATCAGTTTCGGTCGGACACTACTTTTTATGATAAGTAATTATACAATATTTATGTATTTATTTTTCTTTCTAAAGGAAACGACACATCGTGGCCGAAAATATCCCTGGCGCACATAACAGAGGCGAATCAACGCAAAGCGTCGAGCGACAAGTCGAGCAACCAGAGCGTAAACACGTCGCTCAACTCGTCGCTGCCGGCGCCCCTGACGCCTCTGGCGGCGCCCTACGCCGCACCCCTGCCGCCCTCCGCCCCCGCGGCCCCGCCCGCCGCCGTGCCCGAGCGTCTGCCCGCCGACTACCTGTCCAAAGCTAGGCTCGACGCTCTTGAACAGAAGTTGGACAGTTTAATGGGTAAGTATGTATGTTAATTTTTTTCCATCTAACTGAAGTTGTTGGCTTTGCGCTGTTTTCTAAGTGTCTGGATTTTTTGGTCTTAATATAGTTCTAAGCATCTAGAGATTAAATAATAATATTTAGCGTTTGTAACTCTTTTGACTCGCACCCAATATATTGCTATCTCAATTACACATTTATGCTATATTAGCGAACGTTTTAACAGATCTGGTGGGGGGTCTGGGTCGGGAGGTGCGTGCGGCGCGGGAGGAGGCAGCCCGCGCGGAGGCAGCGCAGGCGGCGGCGCGGGCGGCGGCGGGCGGGGCGTGGGAGGGGGAGGCGCGACGTCTGGAGCAGCTGCTGCTGGAGCAGGCCGCGCGCTCAGCACACCATGTCGACCAGGCGCTCACCGCCGGGTAAGCCCCGCTTCATAGAAGATAATCCATTCTAATAATATAACTGCGAAAGTGTATCTGCCTGAAGTCTGAACAGACATAGATTGATCTGTAACAATACCAATCATAATAGCAACCGCACCATCTGGTGTGATTCATAAAACCAGACTTGTAGGCGGGACTTTTCATCCCTACCAGCCTCTACTTTCATAGAGACTGGTAGGGGAACTCTATATAAAGTCGACATCGCATTCAAATGGCACTCTTCGTTCGGATCTCTTGGCTAGTAGAACCTATGCCGGAAAATTGATTGAAGTGCTTGAGTATATTATAAATTATATTGTGAAATGTAAAATAAAAGTGGATTGAAAAGTATATCTTGTTTTACTCGATCTTACATATCAGAAGTGGCATACGATAACAAGGTACGTAACGTATTTTTTTTTCTTTCTTTTCTCTTCTCTTTTCTATTAAATTGTTAACACATTAGAATTTTGCATGAAATGATATACTTACCGTGTTTATTTTAAACCTTGATCATATTTAACTAATTATGGTGTCATTTCTTTTTTTTATATACATCAAAATAAAAGTAATGGTTATTTAAATATTATATTTATAGAGATAATATGATAATATATTTCTAATTAATTATTACTTCCGGTTAACGATTAAAATAAATTGTAATATTTTAGATACTATTACAGCACTGACTAACGATTAATTTAAATTATTATAAAAATAGTTTACCTTACTGTTATCGTACCACACCCACAATTGAAAATGATTACTTTGCAATCGAATAAATAACTGACCTATGGTTTTTAATTTATCTTAAAAAGAAAAATTGAATTATTATGAGAATTTTATGTTTATTTGATTTATTATTTTTCTTTTATTTATTTTGATCATAATATTAATGGAATCAATTAAAATCTATAATAACATCTTTCGAATGCAACTTTGAGCTTTAAAATTATTGTTATGACTCAAATATTAATATTTGAGTTTGATAATTTTGAAATCATGGTCAATATAAGTAGTATATTTTATTATATCATATTATTTTATATATCATGTAAAAAAAAAAAAAAGCGACAGATATCATATAAAGTGATAAAAGGATTGTTTATTCTATTTGATTCGATTCGACTAAATAGCGTCTAATTTATGTTCTCCCTTTTGACAATTATTACGCTGTATTGTTGTAAACATTATAATAATACAATAATTTGAGTTTCAGAAATAATATTCAAAATGGATATGGATAAAAGTCAGGAATATTCAATCGGATCCAAAAGTCCAATTTTGCAAAGATTGTCCATAGCTAATAGAGGTCGTTCCCGATCGAGAAGTGTTGATCGGACAAGGAAACGCCGCACACGTAGTCGCAGTTTATCCAGTGAAAGACTGCGAGAATTACTAATTAATAGACAGCGAATGTATAATTTAGAAAAACAATTAAATAATGAACGCCGAGAGCGTGAGTTACAAGAATTGGAGCTGCGTGACTGGAGGCGACGATACCATAATCGCTATCGAAGCACTGATCGTATGAGTTCTGAACGGGACAGGACTCGTGAGAATCCTTATCGACCTATGCACAGTATTGGAAAGGATAAATATAGGAGCCCTCTAAGGGACAGGAGCCCTCTAAGGGACAGGAGCCCTCTAAGGGACAGGAGCCCTCTAAGGGACAGGAGCCCTCTAAGGGACAGGAGCCCTCTAAGGGACAGGAGCCCTCTAAGGGACAGGAGCCCTCTGAGGGACAGGAGCCCTCTGAGGGACAGGAGCCCTCTGAGGGACAGGAGCCCTCTGAGGGACAGGAGCCCTCTGAGGGACAGGAGCCCTCTAAGGGACAGGAGCCCTATAAGGGACAGCAGCTCTCTAAAGGACAGGAGCCCTGGAAGGGACAGGAGCTTTGGAAGGAACAGGAGCCCTGGAAGGGACAGGAGTCTTAGAAGGAACAGGAGCCCTAGAAGATACAGGAGCATTGAGAGGGGCCAAAGCCGGATCCTTGGAAGGGACAAGAGTCGGAGCCCCGATAAGGACATGTTTCTGAGCCCTAGACGGAAAACGTATAGGGCTGTTGAAAACAGGAGGAATTCTAAACGAAACAGCTGCTGGCCTGGTGAGTCAACATCTTCATTATTTAAAGACTTTTTAGACGTAATTAAAAATACAAATTGTAATGAGCGCACTAGTTTTCCTAATCTAAATAATGTCTTGCCAGAATTTGATCCAATGTGTAGAGAACAACCGATTACTACTTGGCTTGGTAAGGTTGATGAATGTGCCGATATATATGGGTGGGATGACCGCCAGACCATTCATTATGCCTTGCCAAAGCTAAGTGGTCACGCTAAGCTTTGGTATCAAGGATTACCTTCTCTTAAGAGATCATGGTATGAGTGGAAGATTTTGTTAAAGGAATCCTTTCCAGATACCGAAAATTATGCAGAGTTATTGACGGAGATGCTCGCTAAAAGAGCTCGATTTGGAGATTCACTTGAATTATATTATTATTCCAAGATTAATTTATTGAATCGCTGCAAAATTTTCGGTAAGGAAGCAATAGACTGTTTAGTTCACGGTATTGATGATAAAGGTGTAAGGGTAGGTGCTCAAGCTGCGAATTTTGCCAAACCAGAACAAGTATTAAATTTCTTCAAAACTTTTAAGTTTCAAATGAAAGACAATAGCGTAGATAACAAGAAAGAAAAGAGATTTAATAGTAATAATTTATTTCAAACTCGATTGGCAAATAAACATAACGATTTCTCTGTTAAACCAAAACAAAGTCAGCAGTCGGATTCTGTAATTTGTTTTAACTGCAAAGAGAAAGGCCATCCTTGCTCTAAATGTCCAAAGCCTATCGTCCAGTGTTCTTATTGTCGTTTGATTGGTCATGCTCTTACAGATTGTCCAAAGAAAAGATTAATGAAGCCTGAATCTGAAAAGAATAAAAATGTTTTAAAAGTTAATATAAGTGAAACAAATCCAATAAATTCTGAACTCGTTAGTTTGTGTCACCACGATAAAATATTAGATAGTTCTTCTCATAAATATAAAATAATAGTCAAGATAAATGGACAGCCAACGGCCTGCCAAGTAGATTTAGGTAGTGAAGCCACGTTAATACGTAAATCGGATGCAATAAAGTTGGGTCTATCTTGGCTAGCCGTTGACAGTCCATTATTACGTGGTCTAGGAAATGTACCTTACTTACCATTAGGAAGACTAAAATTGATGATCGAAGTTCAAGGTGTAATTGAGAAAGATGTAGATTCCTTAGTTGTAGATGATCATTTAATAAATAGCCCAGTTCTTTTAGGACATACCTTTACCGAGCGTCCGAGTATACGTATTGTGAAAACAGCTACAGACTTGCAATTCGAGAAAGTAAACTTCGACAGTAGAAAAGAATTAAAGTGTCAAAGTGAATTTAAAATAGGTATTGGAGAAATGAAAACAATCAGAGTTTATACAGATGATGATATTAGTGGTAACGTGTATGTCGGTGGCTCGGTAAGGGGATGCGTAGGAAGGGAATATTACTTGTTACCAGGAGAATACGAAATTCGTTCGGGTTCTTGTTTATTGTTAGTACAGAACTTGGGCACACAACCTCTTATTTTTTTGAAAAACTCATTAATCACACGAGCTAGGTATTTAGGTGAAACAAAACAAATTTTCACTATAACCACAGACATTCAAACGGTTACTGACGACTTAAAAATTTCATGCGGAGAATTTTTGACTAATGATGAAAAGAAAATGTTGAATATCGTTTTGGAAAAGTTCAAAAGTTGCTTCTCTACTGGTGTTCATGATTTAGGTTACACTACAGAAGCTGAAATGATAATTCAGCTTAAGGACACTGAACCAGTAGTATATCGGCCTTATAGAATGTCACATTCAGAAAGGGAACAAGTAAAAGAAATGGTGACCGACTTGGTTGAGAGCGGGATAGTTCGCGAGTCAAGTTCGCCATATGCAAGCCCAATTGTCTTGGTAAATAAAAAGTCCGGTGAAAAGCGTCTATGTGTGGACTATCGCGCTCTTAATCGGAAAACTAAAAGGGATCATTACCCTCTTCCCCGAATAGAGGACTTACTAGATCAGTTGTCAGGACAGATGATTTTCACAACACTAGATTTGGCATCCGGTTATCATCAAATCCCGATTGCAGAAGAGTCCATTGAAAAGACCGCATTTGTCACACCCGATGGGCAATACGAATATGTTCGTATGCCCTTCGGTTTGGCAAATGCGCCTGCAGTATTCCAACGTCTCATGCATAAAGTACTGTCTAGCGCTAAATATGTAGTTATATACATGGATGATGTACTGATTCCAGCAGCTTCTTTTGAGGAAGGTCTAGCTCGCTTAGAAGAAGTACTAACATTGCTACAAAAAAGTGGATTGACACTTAAAATGAGCAAGTGTAACTTTTTCCAAAATCATATAGAATTTTTAGGATATGAAATCGATAAAAATGGTATCAAACCGGGGTTTCAAAAAATACAGGCTGTATCCAAATTCCCATCTCCAAATAATCAACATGATGTTAGAAGATTCTTAGGTTTGGCTAGCTTCTTTAGAAGATTTGTCAAAGATTTTGCTGTTATAGCTCGACCTTTGACAAGTCTTTTAAAGAAGGATGCCGGTTGGAAATGGACATCTGCGCAACAAGATGCTTTTGAGACCTTAAAAAATAAATTGACAGAAAGACCAATTCTTACTTTGTATAATCATAAAGCCGAAACACAATTACACACAGACGCGAGTAAGGCTGGAGTAGCAGGTATATTAATGCAACGATTAGGTTCAGATCCTTGGAGAGTAGTGGCATACTATAGCAGACAGACTACGATTGACGAGCAAAAGTTGCACTCCTTTGAACTCGAGACCTTAGCTGTAGTTAGTTCTTTGAGCAAATTTAGAGTGTATCTGGTCGGTATTAAGTTCACAATTGTTACAGACTGTAACGCCTTACGCTCTACTTTCACTAAGCGCGATTTAGTACCTCGCATTTCCCGATGGTGGATACAATTTTTGGAATACGATTGTGAAATTGAATACCGACCTGGCGAAAGAATGGCTCATGTAGACGCCCTCAGTAGAAACCCAATACCCTCAGACATAGAACAACCACATACATTAGACATTTTGTCGATTAATACAGAAGATTGGATTGCAACAGTTCAATCCGGGGATTCCGAAATTAGACTAATAAAAGAAGTTTTAGAAGATCCCTCCACTAGTAAAATTGCTAAAATATATAAGGAATATAAAATAAAGAATAATAAAGTTTTTCGTGTTATAGATGACAAAACAATACGATGGGTTGTCCCAAGAGGTGTTCGTTGGATATTACTTAAAGCTAATCATGATGACGTAGGGCATTTTGGATTCGAAAAGACGCTACAGCGCCTCCGTGCTTACTACTGGTTCCCAAAAATGCGACGATTCACCAAGAAATATGTGTCTGCATGCCTAGAATGTGCACATCATAAGCTCCCATCTGGAGCGAAGGAAGGGGAACTTCATCCAATCCCTAAAATAGAAGTCCCGTTTCATACGGTACATGCTGATCATTTAGGCCCTTTTGTGCGCAGTAAACATAGAAACACTTATTTGCTGGTGATCGTTGATTCCTTCACCAAGTATGTAAACCTAACCCCAGTACGTAGCACCAAGACTAAAGCGACTATTAAAGTATTTAAGACATTCTTTAGCTATTTCGGAACCCCTACTCGCTTGATAACAGACCGAGGAACTAGTTTTACAAGTAAGAAATTTAAGTCATTTCTGCAAAAATCGGGGATTAAACATATATTAAACTCGGTGGCTACACCACGAGCTAATGGACAGGTAGAACGTTACAATCGAACGATTCTCGCGTCACTTAGCACAATGTCTCATGGAAAAAGTCCTGATAGATGGGATGAATTTGTTCCGGACATTCAAATAGGTATAAACTCTGCTGTGCATGACATCACAAAGAAATCACCATCAGAATTATTATTTGGCAAGCAAATTAATAGTGCATCACAAGGCGTATTAAATGAAGTTGTAGAAGACGTAGTAAATAGTTCAGTAGATGTTAATTTAAAAGATATTAGGGATCAAGCTGGGGAATTGATTAAAGAAAATCAAAAGCGTAATAAAGAAAGATATGATAAAAATAGAAAGAAAAGTACTCAATACAAAGAAGGTGATCTTGTTAGAGTAATAAAAACTATAGTAGGTAATCCTGGTCAATCTAAGAAACTCGAACCCAAATGTCAAGGTCCCTTTAGGATTAAAAAGCTGTTGCCTAATGACCGATTTGTAATTGAAGACACACCATTAACTAAGAAAAATGGTAAACGTTACGAAGGAATAGTGTCTATAGATAAAATATTCCCTTGGCTTAGTTTCGATAATAGTCCGGAAAGTGATTCCTCTAGTAATGATTCCTCAGATGAAAAGTAATTAATTTGTTAAAGACTGGTGAGAGATTATTTCAATAAAAAAAAAATGATTTGTTATTCATGTTAATTTATTTATTGTACATCACAACTCAATCAAATGAATGTTATCTCCTCTCGCTGATTGTTTACTATTTATTTACATGTTATTTTAAGTCACTGTAATTAAACTTATAATTTATAGTTGTATTTCTTGTATTATAGTATATTGTATTATAAAATTGGTGTTTATATTGATGATTTATGAATGTGTAAAAATTATGAATTATTATTACTTATGCAATAATTTTTGTTAGGTTTAATTTATTTATTTTTAAGACTATTGTAAACGAGAGGACTCGTTTGAATCGGATGGCCGACTGTAACAATACCAATCATAATAGCAACCGCACCATCTGGTGTGATTCATAAAACCAGACTTGTAGGCGGGACTTTTCATCCCTACCAGCCTCTACTTTCATAGAGACTGGTAGGGGAACTCTATATAAAGTCGACATCGCATTCAAATGGCACTCTTCGTTCGGATCTCTTGGCTAGTAGAACCTATGCCGGAAAATTGATTGAAGTGCTTGAGTATATTATAAATTATATTGTGGAATGTAAAATAAAAGTGGATTGAAAAGTATATCTTGTTTTACTCGATCTTACAGATCTATGTCTGTTCTTGTTACCTCTTTACGCCTAAGTCGCTGAACCGATTTTGGTGAAATTTGGTTTGAAGATACTTTAAGTACCAAGAAAGGACATAGGATACTTTCTGTCCTAGAAAAATGTCCTGTATGTTAAACGAATATCTGCGCAAAGGATGTTATTTAAAAATATAAATGAACAAGAGCTGGAGTGAAATTGGGAGGGAAGTTTTGAGTTTACTTAGTTGTTAACAATAAACATAACTATAGTCGGGGGATTTTAATAGGTCACATTTGACAGTTCATCAAAATTGCACAACGTAACTTTGTAGCGACGTGCATAAAAAATAAATATTTTCTTTTAATTATAACTGCACAATTGAATAACTTTTTTCAATTACGATTACATATTTATTGTAAATATGACCGATACGAATTATTTAACGATTTGCTTTCTCTAATCTAATAAGCTAATCAATCAATAAACCAATTTTTTTTAATGAAATAAGGGGGCAAACGAGCAAACGGGTCACCTGATGGAAATCAACTTCCATCGCCCCTAATGTTACTCTAAAAATCGAAAGCGAATAAAGAGAATCAGATGCATTGATTATTTGTAACGAAATATCCACATAAATTAATAACCACGTTGTGACATTAACACACATTTATGTGAAATAAATAATGAAAATTATAAATTTTACAGTTTTTATAATTCAAGTGTATAAAATGCAATTTTTCTTGTAAATTATGTACCTACTTGTACTACATGTACCTACTTGTACTTGTCTTATTTTGCTCCGTGAATTTACAAAAGGAAAAGTAATAATGGGACAGGAATTCGATTTTGTTTTTACAAATAACCGTAGAGTAAAAATATGTATGTCTGGTCTCTGGAATAACATATAAAATTCAAATATTTTATTTCAAGTCCATATCGATTTATTCTTTTTGTTCGATATTTTTAAGCAGCTCACCTTACTATGGAGATTAATCTGACAGATGTCAAATGTGACCGTGACCCATTAAAATGCCCCGACTGTAGTATATAATTACATAATATATTGAAACTTTGTTTGAAATATCATACATTTTATAACACATAATTAGCTATAATTGCATTGAGCATCGTAATTGAATTAAAACATAATATTATGTGTACAATGTACATAGGTTAGAGCGCGTGACGCGTCTGGGCGAGGCGGCGGCGCGGGCTGCGGGGGGCGGCGCGGCGCGGGCGCTCGAGCCGCTGGCGGCGGCGTTGCAGCACGAGCTCGCCGCCAAGCTGTCCGCCACAGACGACCTGCTGCGGGCCAACATCGACAAGCTCGCCGGCAGCAAGGTAAGTGCCACGTGGTGCTACTACTATGGCTGCTTAATGCTTATACAGTATACACTGCATTAAGAAGTGATGATCCTAGCCTATCGTTGAATATTATGATGATTGATACTGTTAATAGAAATAATATTATGTTGTTGTAAACGCAAATCCCAGCCAAGTTATTAGAAAACAAACTACATAAGATGAGGTGAGATGCGAGTTTCTTACGCCGGTTCTTCTCGGCGGGGTAGTTCCCGAACCGGTGTTAGGCCTCATGTAGACACGACGTTCTAAAAGTGTTAACTTTGTCAACCTATTTGGAAATAAATATTTTTGATTTTGATTGTTTGATTTTTGAGGAGTTTATTTGTTACACATCATATTCTTAGAAATAAATAAATAACGCGTTTGTGTGCAACGCGTGCGTAAAATATACTCACTATTGCGTAAATACTCACTATTATATTACTTTGTTCAGACAATAATGGAGAAGCTGAGCAGTTCCATCGCGGCGTCGCTGGCGGACATGGTGCGCGCGGCCCTGCGCGACGCGCTGTTCGAGAGCGCCGTGCCCGTCATGGAGAAGGCGCACGCGCAGATCTTCAAGCAGATCAACCAGGCCTTCCAGAACGGCACTAAGGAGTGTAAGTTCCTGCTGATAGTGCGAATGGGGATATTACGTCCGAGTTGTGTCAAATGTTGATGATATAAAATGGGAATCACGTTAAAGAATTGTTGTGTTGAATGTTATGGTATGAAACTTGTAAAAATTGGGAAGCTTTATTTAAAATTAAGGGTCTTTACGCTTGCCTAAAATCTAAACATACATATTATTACATAACTATATAGTAAGTTTTGTTGTTTCCTTACAGACTGCGCTCACACGGAGACAGCGGCTCGCGCGGCGGCGGAGCGCGGTGCGGCCGCTGCGACGGCGGCGCTGCGGGCGGCGCTGGACGCACACGCAGAGGCGCTCGCCGCCGCCACGCGCTCGCCGCTCACGCCGCAGGCCTTCGCCAAGCAGCTGCAGGAGGTCGCACACGCGTACGTCCTACAAGTTACACTTAACTTTACAAGTGACTTTGACGAGAAGCAGACATTTATTAGTTACGAGCTTTTGCCCGCGGCTTCGCTCGCGTTAAGAAGTATTATTATATACAAACTTTCATCCCCTATTTGAACCCCTTGGGGTTGGAATTTATCAAAATTCTTTCTTAGCGGATGCCTACGTCATAACATCTACCTGCATGCAAAATTTCAGCCCGATCCGTCCAGTGGTTTGGGCTGTGCGTTGATAGATCACTATGTCAATCAGTCAGTCACCTTTGAGATTTATATATATATAGATTAAATGACGCCCGCAACTCTGTTGCAGTGTGAAGATGTAAAAGACAGATACACACAGACAGAAATTGTGTCCGTCTCTCTACTAAAGTAAGGAAAACTTAGTGATAATCGAAATTTATATATTTTTAACTAAAAAAAACAGAATTGGTTCGTTTATTGATATAAGTGTGTGTTTGCAGAGTTCTGGAGAAAGAGATGACTTGGTGGCGCGAGCAGGCGCGCGCGGTACAGATGTCTCGCACGCACTCGCCCGCCACACCCGCCTCTACGCCTGCGATGGACCGACAGGTACTTACTACTTACACTATTATTCAATACAATACACCATAGATAAGTGCACGATGAAATCAATAGAAGAGATTTATATTCTTCGATTGTTCGTGACGTCCATGATTCTCTTGTAGATGCAAGCGAACCAGATCCTGGCGATGATAAACCGTGGCGAGGTAAACGCGGCGTTCCAAACGGCGCTGTCGGCGGCGGACCTCGCGCTGGTGGTGGCGGCGTGCCGGGGGGCGGAACCCGCGCGCGTTTTCGGCCCGCCCTGCCGCCTCCGCCAGCCCGTGCTGCTGTCGCTGGTCCAGCAGCTCGCTGCAGACATGGCGCACGACACCGCGCTTAAACATAGGTAGCTAAGTGATAAAATTTATGACGTTATAGAGTATAGACCAATTACATGCCATCAAGGTTGTATTGAAATACTTGTCAGCAACGAGGCCCGACTTCCCGTGCTATACTTTTTAATCACTAAAATACTAGCATTGATGTGAATCTTCCAGATACCTAGAAGAAGCCATCATGAACTTGGACACGAGCAACCAGGTGACCCGCGAGCACCTGCCGGTGGTGATCCGCGAGCTGCAGAAGCAGATCGTGGCCTTCCTCAACGCCAACCCGGGCTGCGCGCTCGGCAAGCAATTCAAGATGCTGCTGATGGCCACCGAGTCGCTGGTCAAGTCGGTCTGACCGCGCGCGTGCTGCCACTGCCACTGCGACTACCGGACTGCGCACTGACGCGGTGCCCCCGTGTGCTCGCACTGACGTAATACACGCGGTCAGAGACTGTCGTGACACGCCCCACTCCCCACTCCCACTAAGTGACAACGGATTATTCGGAGCTATGTTCAAACTATTAGTGACTCCACTCTCACTAAGCGACACTAGTGTTAAGTAAAAGGCTGTGATTACTGTATAACTGACTTGTAAACGAGATCGTAACGATGCTTCCTGAGTTAAGGTAACTGTAAGATTCATAGTGTAAGATCGAGTGACATATAAGTTGGTTACGATATTTTGCTTGTGAGATAATTCTCAATTCTTGAGAAAAAAAAAACACTTTAAACCAGGGGTTCCCAAACTGTGCGCCGTGGAAAGGCAAGAGGAGCGCCGTGACTCGTTCGTCATTATCCGAAACCACAAATATTATAAAATTAAATTATGATAATAATTATGTAAAGCTGTTAGATGATTAAATATTTGTTTATTACTATTAACCTGCTTAGCCTAACTATAATCATTAAAGGTATAGCCGGTATTTTATGTATCTTTTTTCTAATATCTAGGTAAAGTAGGACGCCATGACAAAATATTTTACGTGTAAGGGCCGAGACACAAAAACACGATACGACGTCGTATCGTGTTTTTGTGTCCCGGCCCTAACTGCGCCGCAAGCTGAGAAAGATTGGGAACCCCTAAAAATATTTTGTTCTATAACTGTTACCCTCACAACATTATGATAAAAAAGTTCTGCTTACTTCCTATGTTTAATGTTACGCTATAACTATTGACAATGTTTAGGCTGATAAAATGTTTCTATTACCTACTCGAACAGCTATAACATAATATTGAATTTCATTAAATTTTTCATAACTTACAAACATAATATTATTGTGTTACACTAGTATTCAAAGTTGTAATAATAATATGAATTATTGTTATGCGCTATGGTTATTCCTATGTCAAACAAATAACACCAATAACTGCCTTATAATGACTGTTTTATTGCATCTAGTTGTAAGCTTGACTTAACTCTCAATGTGCTAAAAGCAAATTCTAACATTATATTATGACCATAAGGAACAGCTCTGTGTGTGATTGGAATTTTTTGGTTAAGAATATTATCTAGTCTTATTCCTTAGAGAAAGTGTTTCTAAAGTACACACCAAGTAAAGGCAGCATGGCTTTAAGATCGGAAAAGGCGCATGTGACTGGCAAGTGGCAACCAATAACATTCCAGTGTTGATCTTGATCTACCAATAGCGGGTCTTCGTCCGCTTACGCCTGGTTATTCCTCGTAAGCTTATTCCGTCGCATACCACAAAAAACCTAGAAATTTTTCGTCGAGCCATCTGTAAAACTTAAGTTTCTCCCGACTTATATAGTATAACTGTTATGAAACGCAGAGATACCAATACTCACTTTATCTACTTCTAAATTATCTTTATGTAGCTATGGAATTTGGCTTGTCCCAATTTCTCTGGTCCGACTGAAACTTTAATGACTTTAACTACTACCAGACATCAAAAGCCAAAACTTTTAAAAATTTACGACTATCGGGAAGACTTTTTTGTTTTTGTCCGTGGATAGTAAAAAAACGTTCCAGCAGATTGATATCGGTAGTTTGTAATTTGTAAGTACTTTTATAAGCTTAATTTAAGTCCTTAGAAGTCCAACGGCTAGTAAAACATTACTTTTTAAGTAAACTTATAATTAGTTGAGGTTCCTGATAAGTACAGACAACTATACTATGACGTCAATAATATTCTACTTATACAGATCTGTTACGTCCATACTATTTTCCGGCTTTTAATCTCTTCCGAACAATTTTCAAATTCAAAATTGCAAACATTGACAAATTTGACAGATAAGTGAAACAAAAGATACGAAAAACCATTTACATAAAAGAGACAGTTCTCTTTTTAAACGTCGAATCGTATCGCTGTCTCTTTCTTCGCCTGAGCTATGACGAAAATTCGATTTTTTTCTATATTGTTCGAAAAAGTTATTGAAAATGTAAATAATCGAGGTATTTATTGCAATCAAGACATGTGGTAAGAGATTCCATGTGTTTTGTCTTTTTTTAGTCATAATTGGTACATTTTCGAAACGCGCACGACGTCATTTTCAATTTATTTAGGTAAGACAAGACGCGGCACGTTCGTGACTGCGCTCGATGCAGACTAAACAACAGACGGCCCAATTGGGCCGTATTTGAATCTTCACAACGCGCGCGGTAGTAACATATCTGCTTTGAATATTTCATCATTATATGACGTCCTAAACGTGTAATAATAATTATATTATTAACTGTTAATTCGCAAATTTATATCAAATAATTATTATTACTAGACAATGATTATTCAATCGTATTTTTGTCTACACACTACAAAAGGAGAAAATAGTATGTTTTGTCTGTTAAATGTTAATTATGTCATAGTTTGGAACATAGAAGTTAAGAAAATCACTCAATAAAGGACTCTCATTATAATTTTCTAAGAATTCATATTATTACGTCTCGTCTCATTTATATTATTTTATATTGTTAATAACAAAAGTGACATTAAATATGTTGTTAATAAAAATTTGTACTACAACAGTTGTTTCACTCCACTCTCTCTATTTTCAAATTAGCCATAACTTCATAACTAATTTATTGTAGTTTAAAACGTATTAGTAGATTGCAAGTAGCAACGCATTTTATTATTCATATAAAGGAATTATAAATGATAAAGAATCATAATCAATGCCTGCTACGTAGCTGCTAGGTTTAAAATTTAACTAATAAAACAAGTGCCACAGGATTCGTCTTTATTAAGAACATAATATTTTAAACGAACAAATAACAAAAACAAACAAAAATGAGGGTAAGTTCAAAAAAACAAGTATAAACTTATTGATCTGTCAGTTTAGCTACGAATATGGATCTAAAAAGGTGGAAGTCAGTCGACACCGTGGATTTTACGCCGAAGTTCATCGGCGAGGACGAAAGTTTCTACTTCGCCGACCACCGGTCGCACAGCGAGTCCTCGTTGGAGCCCTGCGTCGTTGTCTACAGCGAAGCGTCCTCTCCATCCGCAGTCGTCTTCAGCGAAGCCTCGTCACCTTGCGCGGTTGTGGACCACGGGTCCGACGCGTCGCTGGCCGAAGATAACGAACTCCACCTTGAAGGAAAATTAATCAATGTGGAGAGGAAAATTGACGAGCTAAACAGTGAGTACGCGTAATATGCGTAATCTTTTGAAAGATAACAAGCCGCCCATTAGCCATTTACTTTTGTTTCATAAGCCGAATAACTATTCTCGTGATAGCCAACCAGTAACTATTTCGAAAGTATTATTTAATAGTCTGTTTACAAATAACTATCTTGAATTTTTTAATCTTACCTAGTAAGAACCTGCGATGGCCAGACCTTCTTGTTCAGTTCAGTTTACCTGTTTGTGACCTTTACAGAGGTAAGAACGACCAGCAACTATGGAGTTTTTTTAAACTTTTGAACTTTCAGTTTTCCTAAACTGACCAGAACGTAGAATTTTAATTCTGTATGCCTTACGTCACGCCCACTTTGGAAACTTAATTTGCAACTTTGGGTTCAAATGCGGTGAAAAAGAGGTTCGTCGATTACCATTTTTTACCATGTTATGGAGCTACCGGCAGCTGATACACACTTGATGTAGGGCTGCTGCAGGAGCAGCTGGTACTGGTGGGCGGTCTGCGGCGGGAGCTGGCGAGTGTGACGTCACGCCGCCCGCCCGCAGCCGACATACACGACGCCGACTTGCAATCGTATGTTATATTTTATTTACTGTAAATGCAAAAGAATAGGATGATTTACGCCAACCAGTTATTAATACGCTAATACCTCGATCGTGGGAATCGCAGACAATAGATTTTCAATTGTTATGCGACAGCCGGGTGCCGCTTGGGGATTGATGGGTTAATATTTTTTTTGTAAGTAATTATTTGGATTTGTTTCAAGTGTTACAAATGTTACCTACAAAAGATTCACACTTATTTCAACATCCATACTTATTTGAAATAAGTATATACAATAACAATAAATAAATTCCAAATATTAATCACCTACCATCAGAATTATAATATTACTTTTTCGTTCTATTATAAACTAGCTGTTGCCCGCGACTTCGTCCGCGTGGACTTCAGTTTATAGTACGCGATGTCAACAAAATTGGTGTCAAAAGCTTTTATAAAAAAACCCTGGTACCCCTTATATCAAAACAGCTGTGCAGTGTGCACTTATTATTTAATTTTTTAAAATTAAACTTTATATATTATGCCAAATTTTAAAGCTTATTTAGCCCCCCAATTACACAGCTTTACCCATAAACTCTTTATCATTGATAGGTTAAGGTTACGTCACTGTATATAATATAAAGTACTGACTTATAATTAATAACGTAAAATAGAAATAACAATCGAAAAAAATCTAATCTCGTATTTAAAATGATACCACCTCTTATAGAAAGATGTTGGGCAAGCGTTAGCGCGATGTAAGAGACGCACGGCGCCATCTAGTCTGAATTTTTGGAACTAACTTAATTTGAACGAATTTTCGTATTTTCACCCCCTTACAACCCTTTTTTCCAGTAAAAAAGTAGCCTATGTCCTTTCTCAGGCTTTAGACTATCTGTATACAAAATTTCATTACAATCGGTTCGGTAGTTTTGGCGTGAAAGCGAGACAGACAGAGAGACTTTCGCATTTATAATAATAGTATAGATTACATATAATACACGATCTACTTTGGTCTTTGACACAATAGTTTTCATATCGGCATAAAGTCGATCGTATATCTGCCTTTAACTGCCTTCTACAATACTGTTTTCGTACAGGTTGGAGGTCCTAGCGCGGCTCCTGGAGGCGGGGCGCGCGGGGGGCGGGGCGGAGGGGGCGGACGCGCGCGCGCGCTGCCTGCTCGACGCCATCGAGCTCAAACATCTGCAGCGCATAGACTTCCAGATTAAGGATAGTATCTGCAAGTTCCTGCAGAGCGATGTAAGCAGATTGTTTTTTGTCAAGATAACCGACATTGGAGCAAAATGCCTGAATATAATATTGTGAACAAATGTATTAACTAGAGGACATTATGCGACAGCTAATATCTAATATTCTAACAATTTTCTGCCAATACTCATTTTATGTTTCGATTTCATAACTATTTTTTCTAAATTAAGATTAATTCTAAAATATATAATATATACGTGGGAGAGCCATGCTTTGGCATGAATGAGCCGGCTCGACCGGAGAAATACCACGTTCTCACAGAAAACCGGCGTGAAACAGCGCTTGCGCGCCGAGTAAGTGAGTTTACCGGAGGCCCAATACCCTACCCTATTCCCTTCCCTACCCACTCCTATTCCCTTCCCTTCCTATCCCTACCGTCCCCTATTACCCTATTCCCTCTTAAAAGGCCGGCAACGCACCTGCAGCTCTTCTGATGCTGCGAGTGTTCATGGGCGACGGAAGTTGCTTTCCATCAGGTGACCCGTTTGCTCGTTTGCCCCCATTATTTCATAAAAAAAATTATTGAAAGCTGCGTATTAGATCACATCTAATACGCAGCTGTTCTACCTAATATCTTATGTTTTCATTCTTTTATGTGTACCTATATAGTCGTTTCTAAATTCTAGTTTACAATTAGTTACAACCTATGCCACATTCAGGACTTGAAAGCTCAGCTGGCGAGCGCGACGGCGGAGTCCCTGCAGCCGGTGGTCCGCAGCTGCCTGTCGGAGACGTTCTCCCGGGCGCTGCAGCCGGCGCTCGACGCCGCCTACCGCAGGCTGCTCAAACTCGTCACCGGTGTACTGAGTAGCGCGTTCCAGCAATGTGAGTTAGCTAGCGTTACTGACAGTGCCGAATTCATATTATTTATGAGAGTAGGTCACTTTATTTCCGCCGCCACATGTACCGTTATCTCATATTGACGCTGCCGCTCGCCTAGGACTAGCATATTATAACGACTATCCGGGGCTGGTTACAGGAACGCGCATATTCTGCAGATTGGCAGGTGCTTTATGTGCGCTATAAGTGCTCAGATAAAATCAGTGCGCATACCGTAGTCCATAGCTATAATAATTCCTCCAGAGACTAGAATCTAGATAGAGCTGTATACTCTGAATATGAGCCAGGGCCTTAAAGATTACCGATTTGATTTATGTGTTTCTCCGAGTGTAAAGTATGACATGAGCGGTGGATTAGTATTTTCAGTTCAATTTTATAAGCCTGTGGTGTAGTTAGTTACGACATATTACTAACTAGCTGTTGCCCGCGACTTCGTCCGCGTGGACTTCAGTTTATAGCGCGCGGTGTCAACAAAATTGGTGTCAAAAGCTTTTTAAAACCCTGGTACCCCTTAAATCAAAATACCCAAAACAGCCGTATAGTGTGCACATAATATGATTTTCTTTAATTAAACTTTTTTATACCTTTTAAAGCTTATTTAGCTTTACACAACTTAGCTGCATAATGCATTACACAACTTTAGCTTTGCCCAATATCCAATACCCATAGGCCATTAAACTATTTAGTATTTATTATTGGTAGACTGTTGTTTCTGATTTCTATGTTGGTACGTGAGTTATTTAATAACATGTATAACAATCGAAAGAATCGAAATCTTAAATTACGAGTAACATGGTACCACCTCTTATAGAAATACATATGAGCAAGCGATAGCGCGATCTAGGCGACTCTTGGCACCATCTGTTCCAGTTTTTGGAACTAACTTAATTTGAACAAATTTACGCATAAACACCCCCTTACAACCCCTTTTCCCAGTAAGAAGTAGCCTATGTCCTTTCTCAGACTTTAGACTATCTGTGTACAAAATTTCATTACAATCGGCTCAGTAGTTTTGGCGCTGTTGTTTTTGAATTTGATAACTAATCTAAGTTGGTAGGTGGTTCTTAGTTAATAACGTGTGTAACGTGTACCACCTCTTATAGAAATACGCATGAGCAAGCAATAGCGCGATCTAGGGGACTTTTGGCACCATCTATTTTGAGTTTTTGGAACTAACTTAATTTGACCAAATTTACGCATTTTCACCCCCTTACAACCCCCTTTTCCAGTTAAAAAGTAGCCTATGTCCTTTCTCAGGCTTTCGACTATCTGTGTACAAAATTTCATTACAATCAGTTCTGTAGTTTTGGCGTGAAAGCGAGACAGACAGACAGACAGAGATACTTTCGCATTTATAATTTATATATTATTTATAATATTAGTATAGTAAGTGTATAACAATCGAAAGGATCGAAAAACTTGGCTTGACATGGTATCACTTCTTATAGAAATACGCATGAGCAAGCAATAGCGCGATCTAGGGGACTCTTGGCGCCATCTATTTTGAGTTTTTGGAACTAACTTAATTTGACCAAATTTACGCATTTTCACCCCCTTACAACCCCCTTTTCCAGTTAAAAAGTAGCCTATGTCCTTTCTCAGGCTTTAGGCTATCTGTGTACAAAATTTCATTACAATCGGTTCAGTAGTTTTCGCGTGAAAGCGAGACAGACAGACAGAGATACTTTCGCATTTATAATATTAGTATAGATTACCTAATATTGTGTGTAACATTTAAACGCCTGAGGGCTTAGTTAAGTAGTTGGAGCCTCGTTTTTTCGACGTTCCTTATCAATTTTATAAATTGTCATAGACAACTTTACCTATCTACCACAGTGGAGGCGAACTCTGCGGGTATAGTGAAGTGGTCGGGGCGGTGGTCGCGGGGTCTGCGCGCCGCCTTACACAAGCACCACGCCCTGCTCGACGCCCAGCCGCGAGACCTGCACCACCTGCAGACTATTCTGGAGGAGTAAGTACAGAAGAGGTTCAAAAAGAAAAGAAAAGAAGTTTACTCGTAGAAATTCCCTTCAATATTTTATTTGTAACTAGATGACGCCCGCAACTCGTTGCGCCAAAATTCGTTATCGCCCGAGTACCGTACATTTTTCCAGGATAAAAAGTATCCTATGTCCTTACCCGGGACTCAAAGTATCTCCATACCAATTTTCAGCAAAATCGGTTTAGAAGTTTTGACGTGAAGAGGTAACAGACAGACAGGCACACTTTCGCATTTTTAATATAAAGTATGGAATATGGATGCTTTAATTGATTATTTTGGTACTAGGATAGCAAAAAACCTTGGAAGCCCTTAGGTCAGCTCAGCCCTAATAACCATAGTACTATTTCTGCGTATATTCCGTGACTTAGGCTCTGTCCCCATCAGACACGGCGCGGCGCCGGCACCGTGTTACGGCACGACGCCGCCACCGTGAGAAACATTCCTCGGTTTCTTTTTAACCGACTTCAAAAAATATTTAATGATTCTTTTTCAATCTTCGTCTTAGTAACAACAAGAGAATAATTCATATCCATTATCCAGACAAGCACTCTCGTTCGAGCGCAAATATCGACTGAATAGGCCGACGCACCGTACACGGCACCGTGTCACGGTGCAGCGCCGTACCGTATCACGGTGGCGGCGCCGTGCCGTGTCTGATGGGGACGCAGCCTTACATCTCTCGCCCACGTATGATACAGCAGATAATGTATGGTTCGAAATTAATTTATTAACCCCCGACAAAAAAGAGGGGTGTTATAAGTTTGACGTGTCTGTCTGTCGGTATGTCGGTCTGTCTGTCTGTCTGTCTGTCTGTCTGTTTGTCTGTCTGTCTGTTTGTCTGTCTGTCTGTCTGTCTGTGGCATCGTAGCATCCTAACGGGTGGACCGATTTTGATCTAGTTTTTTTTTTTGAAAGCTGACTTAATTGAGAGTGTTCTTAGCTATAGTTCATCATCATCAGCCTGCTCCGTGCTGAAAAATCGCGGTTCATCTGGTTCGTGAAGGGCCGATTAGCAACTTGCAGTCGTTTGGTGGGCTTTATTGCATTCTAGTTTGTGATATTTATGAACACATTAATGGAAAGTTGACCTGGTGCTGCAGCATCACCTGGTAATCAATAGGATACCCAACTCCTCACCAACTTAGAGCAATGGTTTCGTGTTTGGGCTCATTTTAATTGCGACAACTAGTAAGACGTAGATAACCAATAAATTTTTGCATGCTGCTGCTGCAGCATCACCTGGATTCTATAGGAGCCGAGCTCCATATGAACCCAAAGTGGAGGTTTCATGTTTGGACTCATCTAAAAGGACATTTCTAGATGCTATTCATTGGGATATAATATGATCCTGTTGATAGGAATTATTCTGCACTATACCTAACCAACACAAGTTTAAACAGCATGAAATAAAATTAAATTAAGAAATTAAAAAAAAAACCCAGCCAAACAACTTTAAAAAGTAATGGAATAATATATTTTACTGACTTTAAGTTTAAATAATTCCTAAGTGTAAAGTGATATTTTAGTCCATAGATAATTGTTGTCAAGGTGTGTCGGAGGATCGCTAATGTACCTAGATGTTTGATTTTACATAACATTAAAGTTTAAGGGTCAGTTTTCAGCGAACCAAATCGAGACAATCAGTGATATGGCGATACAAAATGCAAACACACTGTTGGCGGTCCCCCGACACACCGTGACAACAATAATGGACTAAAATATCACTTTACACTTAGGAATTATTTAAACTTAAAGTCAGTAAAATATATTATTCCATTACTTTTTAAAGTTGTTTGGCGGGTTTTTTTTTTGTAATTTCTTAATTCTATTTATATTGGTCACCCACCACAAGTCCACAATAAAACATAAAACAAGTCAAGATTCATACAGAATTAATAAATATTTGGGTAATTTACAGAGTCCTTCAGAACGAACTAAAGGAGTGGCGGGGCAAGCTGTTTGACGTGCTGATGTCGGAGATGCGAGTGAGCGCGGGAGGCGCGGGGGACGCGCGGGGTGGGGGCGAGCACGCCGCCGCCCCGGACAGTGTTGCGCCTCCTGCGGCACCGCCTTCTTCCGCCGTCAACAAGTTGGTCAGTAATTTGAGCTAACTACTTTGACAGGTTTTTACGGTACAGAACCCTCCTTGCGCGAGTCCGACTCGCACTTGGCCGACATTTTATACTTCTATCCTATTTTAAGAGCGAGAAATTATCTGTAGTATAAAATGGCTTGTCTTCATCAACTGGCTTGGCTTAAGCACTGTTTGTCAATTTGATCCTGAGTAGGTACTTTACATGCTTGTTATCATGCAGATGAAATCGGCGGTGATAAAGAAGCATATAGAGGATGGTAACATTAACGCATCGTTCGAGGAGGCCCTCTCCTCCGGCGACCTGGCGCTGGTGGTGGCGGCGTGCCGGGGGGCGGAGCCCGCGCGCGTGTTCGGCCCGCCCTGCCGCCTCCGCCAGCCCGTGCTGCTGTCGTTGGTCCAGCAGCTGGTTACTGATATGGTACACGACACGCACTTGAAATGCAGGTATTTTGCATGTATATTAATATGTATACAGTATAATTTAAGTAATAGCATGGGCGCTGGCAGGGGGTGCACTTGCACCCCTTGGAAATCTCGGGATCAACAGGAATTATTGAAATAAAAAGCATTTTGTAACCCTATTACTATGCAGACGTACAAAGATAGTTCGTAATGTTTCGGCAATGTATTATGTTGATTGTTGACACGTCACTGTTATTCGTAAAGGAAGAAAACTAAAATCTGCACCCCTTGGAAAGACAGTATAGGTTAAAGACTAAAGTTATGTAAAATAAAAAAATAGTCGCAGACCATGATGTTATCTCTCTGTTCTTATTTTTATGAAAAGGAGGAGTTTTAGTAAACGACTGGCGTGTGTGCTCCAGGTACTTGGAAGAGGCTATAACAAGACTGGATGCTTGGGAACCGGGGACGCGCGCGCACCTGCCGCTGGTTGTACGTGAGGTCCGCACGCATCTCACGCGCTTCCTGCAAGCTTACCCCGGACACGTGGCCGCGACACGAATCACCCTTATCATAATGGCTGCCAACAACTTGATCAGATAACTACATTTTTATAATATACTAGCTGTCCCGGTGAACTTCATGTCACTTTAAAACCTTCCCTGGACTTCTACGAATATTTTGAGACTAAAATCAGCCCGATCCGTCCAGCTGTTTTCGAGTTTTAGCGCGACTAACACATTTGAAAATCCATTTATATATATATACTTGCTATAAAAACTTTATAATAAAGAGCATATTTTTGTGTACATAATTTTTATTCTGTTCATTTAAAAAAACGGAGGCCGAGAAAGTAGAAGTATGGAGTACCGATTTGTTATTTGTTTCCACCATCTGCGCGTTCCATTTGAGGGGTTGCATTTGAATTACGCATTATAGGGAGGGGGCGGGAGAGAAGAGGGGGAGGGGCGGGGGGAGGAGGAGCCCCCTTCCCCCCTCCCTAAAGTTAGGAAAACAGTAGTTACCACGAAAAATATATTTTTTATTTTTTGAGGTTATGTTCATTAAAACAACCAAATTAGTCTTCCGACAAAATTAGTCTTTTTTGGGTGTGGCCAAACTCGGTTCTATGTCTTATATTGTAAATATACAGCTTCGACGCTGCGGGAATGCAATGCCCTATCGCCCTTGCGTAACAAATTATAAGCACTTATTTGCACCCTGGCAAACTAACTCAAGGTTTAATAATTGCACCCTCTATATTTTTTATAGATAAGTATATTATATTTATAGTATAACAACTGGCTTTAATTAAATTTATTAGTCGACGGAGCCCCCGTATCTAACAAAGAATTCTATTAAACGTAAAACGTAGCTAACTTAACCCAACCAAGTCGTATTGGGCCAGTACGGAGTGATACATTGCTTTATTTCATTACTTTAGAATTGTATACTGTTCTTATATTTATGACACTTATTATAAAAATATTTTATAACAAATTACGCGTAAAACAAAACATAACTATGGTGAAAAATTAATATTAAAGACACGTTAAATAACGTTACGTCACACGTAACTTCTAATGCTAAGTACTCACATTACGGTTTTGCTCGATAGTTTTACTCCAAATCGAGCAATAACCACCGTGTGGATCGCAAAACTAACAGCTCGATGGCTCGCTTCGAGCCGGCTCGATGGAATTAAATATGTCAAATATGTCATTTCCTTCGATTCGGAGTAAAACTATCGAGCAAAACCGTATGTGAGTACTTAGCAGTTAGCACACGTATTATAAAAAAAAACTATACACAAATCAGGTGTCATTTGAAAGGGGTAACTAACCCCTATAAAATGCCACCGTTCCCTCCCCTCTCCCTATAATGCGTGATTCAAATGCCAACCCCCATTTGATGTTAAAAACGATAAAAACGCTCAAAATAGAAGGCATTTTGAGCGTTTTGATCGTTTTTAACATCAAATGGAACGCCGGGCATATTTAAACCCCGCGTTCAATTTAACGTTAAAAACGATCAAAACGCTCAAAATACCTCCTATTTTGAGCGTTTTGATCATAGATAAAGTATTATAGTATAGATGTAGTCTTAGCCCGTCATCGCGTGGCCATTTTGTGCTTATTTTCATACAAGTAGTGTGCGTTTATTTTCTTGAATATTTCTATTTTGGCGGCTCTCGACATAGGCGAACGCGTTGGCCAACGCGTCTGCAGACGCGTTGGCCCAATGTGTAGAACGGGCGTTCGCGCGTTGGCCAACGTCTAAATACCTACGGCCAACGCGCGAACGCCCGTTCTACACATTGGGCCAACGCGTCTGCAGACGCGTTGGCCAACGCGTTCGCCTATGTCGAGAGCCGCCATATTTGTCGATTATTTCGAAGCACATTATGATACAGGAAAGAAAGTCAATTAGTTCATGATATCGATTAACTATAGTTCAAGTGATGAGAATCCGTAAACACACGTAAAAAGCTATGCAAATTTTATAGCCAAATTATTAATTGATGTGTGTAGCAAACCGATCATCCGATCGTCCCATTCGGGGTACTCGCGGGCGCATGCCGAGCCGATTCCTGCAGTGACGGCTATCGCCGTCTCGCTCACCCCCTAGACGATTGAGCGGGGCAACAGAGTGACGCGGGGGCAGTCCGCTGGCCGCCGGCATTGGAGCAACAAGTGCGCGAATATTCTCTTGTACCGCAACCACGCTTTCTTTTTTTGTTCCAAACCTTTTTCCAACTTTGTGTTTTTTTCTTTGTACTATTCAACTTGTGTAGTGCTAGAATAAACAGGGTATAGACTCCGAATCTCACGACTCCTGATTTCATCCCTGAGAACCAACCTCATATGTGGCGCCCCAACGTCTCGGAAAAGGGCGGAAACCAGTGAAGTGTGAAAAGTGGTACACCATGCCGATGACAAGAAGCAGAGCGGCGAGCCTTACACGTAGGGAGGAGGAGCAAAATGCCTCTCGACCGAGCACGCCAGCCGCGTCGTTTGAAAATCTTCAAAATGGCGACGACGCGTCCCTGCACCGAGTCGAAACAACATTCACCCAAGAAAATATGACATCGATAATCGCGTCGTTGCAGCGATCCCAGACCGAAGCCTTTCGGGAATTACTGCAATCTGTTAGGGCCAATTCGACATTTTCCGTCCCGCCAGCCGAAGCTACACTTGCGCGTTGCACGGCGTCCTTCTCCGGCCGAAGCAAAGAGTCGGTAGAAGCCTTTATCGACGCCATAGAAGCATATTGCGAATGTGCGCAAGTGTCGGACGCTAACATTATAAGAGGCCTGGCATACCTCCTTAAAGAAGACGCCGCCACGTGGTGGCAAGGGATAAAAGACACCTTATCAACATGGCGGCAGGCTAAAGAAAACCTAATTAGTGCATACGGAGACCGTCGCCCTCCACACCGAATATATCTCGAAATATTCGGCAGTCCTCAGCAAAGCGAAAATACAGATATTTTCGTCGCGCGAATACGCGCCCTTCTTGCGAGGTTACCAAGGGGCGATCTATCTCTTTCCGCTCAAATGGACATCACCTACGCGCTTACGAGTAGCCGCATCCGAGAAAGGCTCAGAAGAGAAGAAATCGGCAGCTTCACGGATTTTCTACGCCTCGCACGAGCGGTCGAGGACGCCTTCGACGAGGGACGGAGGCCCAGCTCGGGCCTGAAACCAGCACTGCATGTGGCTCCCGCCTCGTCATCTCCCGACGCCGTGTACCCGGTCCCGCGCGAGCCGGCCGTAGCAGGCCCTGCTCCCGTGCGTGCCGCTACTCGTCAGCAGCCTCCATCATCAGCTCCGGCGCGACACCCGCCCACGGCGCCGGCGTCCACGGCGCCGACCAGGGAGTTGCCCGCGCCCACGAAGAAGTCCCGGCCGATGTGTGTTTACTGCAAACGCTACGGCCATACGAGAGACCAGTGTCGTAAGTTGATGACCCCAGGTGAGCCTCAATATTCTAATAACTCTAACTTAGTACGAAACAGTGAAAAGATAAGTGAGCAAAATAACTCTTTCTATTCTATCGATTCTCATAATTGCGTATCCCAAAGCGATCATAACCTTAGTCCAAATGTAAAGTGTTTATGCACTAGAAACTCTAAGAACAATAGTGATTATACCTATAATTATAACAGTGGTAAAAATAAGTGTTATAACTCGAAAAATGTATGCTTTTCTAAAAGTTCATTGACCTTACAAGACACTACAAATGTAAGTGACAATAATTCTAAGAATTTTAAGTTTTGTATGGAGTGTAAAAGTTCATTGACCTTACAAGACACTACAAATGTAAGTGACTATAATTCTAAGAATTTTAAGTCTTGTATGGAGTGTAATAATATTTTGTGTAAAAATAATGAATGTTTTATGATATCGTGCACTCCACAAAACACTTTAAACATAAACGAGTGTAATAATGATTTGTGTAAAAATAATAATTACTGTTCTTGTAATAAAAATCATAGTCTAGGAGCTGATAGCTTAAATAATATGCAACTAAAGTGTACACAAGAAATTTTTTCGAATAACTTTCTGTATCACAATAGTTCTTCTCCTCCTTCTTCCATTTGTAACATTCACGGTCAAAAGGACAATAACTCAAAAATTGTAAATAATGTAAAAAGTGTATTTTCTAGCTGTAAGTGTGAGTGTGCTCGCGAGTACGACAGTGACAATCCCCGTAACGGTCGCGAATTACGACCGACTTTTAAAATTAAAATTTTAGGGTTTCACGGCACCGCGTTGATTGACACGGCGGCAAAGCACTGTATTGCCGGTCACTCGCTATACACTCTCCTTCAAAGTCAGGGATACCCTCTCCACCCGTCTACGCGTGAAGTTAAACTTGCTGACGGTGTTATTCGCATAATGGAAGTTCTTACCACCACTTTAGATGTGGCTTTAGAGTCAAAAGTTATTACAATGCCATTCTTAATTTTCCCGGATTCCATTAATAACGAAACCTTGCTCGGGATAGACTTTATCACCGCCGCAGGTGTTGTGATAGATTTCAGTAGGGATATTTGGTTTTTCGGTGCTGATGGTGGTAACGTAAAATATAATCTGTGTTTTGAACCAACCTCTCGTACCGTGTCGTGTGCATCCACAGCTGTTGTTCTCCGAGAGGACGAAGGTGCCCATCTCACGCCAGCTGAACGACAGGCGCTCGCCGACGTCATCAACAAGCACGCACAGGTATTTGCAGCAGGGGGAGGTCCTACGCCGTATGCAGTACACAGAATTGACACAGGTGAGCACCAACCTATTGCAGTACCTCCATATCGCCTCAACCCTTCCAAGAAGGAGCTGATGAGGAAGGAAATTGACAAAATGCTAAAGGAAGACGTGATAGAAGAATGTGAATCGGCTTGGTGCTCTCCGGCGCTCATGGTACCAAAACCAAATGGTTCTATCCGTTTTTGCATTGATTACCGGCGTTTGAACGCAATCACCAAAGCCGACACGTATCCAATGCCACGCATTGACGAGCTGGTACAAAGCACAAAGCGAAACTGTTACATGAGTACCTTAGATTTGCGTTCTTCGTACTGGCAAATCAGCGTACACGAGGCTGACAGAGACAAAACAGCTTTTGTATGTCCTCTGGGCACATTCCGTTTTAAAAGAATGCCCTTTGGCCTTCGCAACGCGCCAGCTACGTTTCAGCGTTGTATCGACCGTTTTCGGTCGTCTGCTGCATTAAAAGATGTTACACTTTTAGGGTACGTGGACGATCTCCTAGTAATCTCTGAAGGTTACCAGCGCCATCTGTCGGACCTGGAGGCAGTATTCAAGCGTTTGGCTGAATTTAACCTACACGTCAACAGGGACAAGTGCCACTTTGCCAGAGAGAGCGTGAAATATCTCGGCCACGTCATTACACAAGACGGCATATCCACTGACCCTGATAAGGTAAGTGCAGTTCTCGACATGAAGGAACCTGGTAACCTCAAACACTTAAGAACGTTTCTGCAAAATTGTTCGTGGTTCAGAAAATTCATACCAAACTTCTCGAAAGTCGCTGAACCTTTGACGCGACTAACCAGAAAGAACCAAGTCTGGTCTTGGGGCTCAGAACAAACCCAAGCCTTCAATGAACTGAAGCAACGCTTAACAACAGCTCCAATACTGGTACAGGCCGACTTCAGCCGTCCCTTTGTTCTGCGTACCGACGCAAGTAACTACGCTTTAGGTGCAGTTTTGCTGCAAGGGGATGGTCATCAGGAAAGGCCGATCGAATATGCTAGCCGTCTTCTAAATGCTGCTGAGCGGAATTACTCCACGACAGAACGAGAGGCGCTCGCAGTAGTATGGGCGGTAGAGCGTTTTCGGCCTTACCTAGACGGCCAGCCAGTCATCATCGGCAGCGATCATCAGCCTCTTCGCTGGTTGCTATCCTTAAAATCACCAGCTGGAAGGTTAGTCCGTTGGGCCTTAAAGCTCCAATCATTCGATATCCAATTCCAGTACACACCAGGGAAGGCGAATGTCGTGGCAGACACACTTAGCAGACCGATCTGTTCAAGCGAGTCCCGTGAAGACTGCGGCATATGCTCCGTTATATGTGATCTGCCCACAAAGACTCCTAGCCAACTACGCTCTGATCAAATCGCAGATTGTGAACTGGAAAAGGTAATCAGAGAACTTGAAGGATCCGACGATCTCGCTGCCCAAAGATGGTCCGAAAGAGGCTATCTAATGAATCAAGGAGTCCTATACCGTTTCAACCCGGACTCTGACAGTGAATGTCCCCAGCTTGTAGTTCCCGCTAGCCAAGTTGCTAATATTTTAAAGGAGCTTCACGATTCCGAAACAGCTGGCCATCCAGGTATTGATAGGACTTACTATAAAGTAGCACAGCTATATTATTTTACAGGGATGCGAAGAATAATCACCGATTATGTTAAGGCTTGCATCGACTGTCAACGATATAAAGCCAGCAACGCGAAACCACAAGGTCTTCTGCAGACGCCGGTTATGAATCAACGGAATGAGGTATTAGCAATAGATTTATTCGGCCCGTTACCGGAAGGAGACCAGGGGGAGCGCTGGATTTTTCTAGTCGAAGACACAGCGACGCGCTGGACTGAGTTATATGCCCTCAAAGAGGCCACGGCGGAAGCCTGTGCTCAGGTTCTCATTGAGGAGTTCTTTCTAAGATTCGGTCTTCCACGCAGGATTATTTCGGATAATGGGGTACAGTTCATTTCCTCTGTTATGCGACAATGCATGTTAGTTTTTGATATTAAACAGAATTTCATACCTCTGTATCATCCGGAATCAAATCCTGCGGAGCGAAAGAACCGTGATTTAAAGGCAATGTTAGCTCACCTCGTGGAGGAAAACCACTCTTCGTGGCCGAAGAAGCTACCGGTTATTCGTTTCGCTCTGAACTCTGCCAAGTGTCGCACAACGGGCAAGTCACCGGCGTATCTCTCCTTTGGCAGGGAGATGAGGTCCCCTTCAGAGGTGAGTCATGACCTTCGAGCTATCTTGCAAAAAGACAATTTTGTACCACAAATAACCCCTTACCTCAGGAAATTTGTAAATTCTTTAACAGCGATCAGGGAACGCGTGGAAGAGCAGCAAGATAAGACCAAACAGTACGCTGATGCGGCACGTCGCCCAGCAGTGGATCTGAAGGTAGGAGATCTAGTAATGCTAAAGACACACTTACTCAGCAAAGGACCAAAGGGTCTCTCTGCAAAATTTTACCCACGCCGTGATGGACCTTACAAAATTGTTAACAAAGTAAGTCCCTCTACGTTCACCATCGCCAGCACCGATAAACCTGATGTCATTCTAGGGAAATTTCATGTCAAAGATCTCACTCGTTACCAAAATACCCAAGATTCCTCGGTACCTCAACCTGTTATCCCTAAGAGAGGAAGAGGACGTCCAGCTAGGGCTAAGACTAATTCACAAGTCCAGGAGCGGGGTCGTTCTCCAGGACTTGAGGGGGAGTGTGTAGCAAACCGATCATCCGATCGTCCCATTCGGGGTACTCGCGGGCGCATGCCGAGCCGATTCCTGCAGTGACGGCTATCGCCGTCTCGCTCACCCCCTAGACGATTGAGCGGGGCAACAGAGTGACGCGGGGGCAGTCCGCTGGCCGCCGGCATTGGAGCAACAAGTGCGCGAATATTCTCTTGTACCGCAACCACGCTTTCTTTTTTTGTTCCAAACCTTTTTCCAACTTTGTGTTTTTTTCTTTGTACTATTCAACTTGTGTAGTGCTAGAATAAACAGGGTATAGACTCCGAATCTCACGACTCCTGATTTCATCCCTGAGAACCAACCTCATATGTGACATTTTTAGCACTAATGCCTTATATAGCACGAATAAAAGATCAATAAATTTTTAAAATTATCTTTTTAGCTTACAAAAATACCGATTGAAAAGCCCAAAAACGTTGTTCAAAACTTACGTATTTAATGTTAAATCCACGTGTTTGACCATTCTCATGGTTTATTATTTAGCGGAACTACAAAACTCAACAATATCTAGCATTAAATGTTCACTAAAAACCTTTATTAACACTTTTATTACATGAAATATGCAGACCGACTTCTTTGTTATGTCCTAGTAAGTATTGTCATACTTAAGCCCCGTATTCATGGTAAACATTTGTTTAGCAACAGTTGATCAACATTGTTGATGATGCTGCTGGAAACATTGTTTAAATCAATATTGGCTGTCCACACGCCAGTCTGCGTTAAAATGTTGCCCGAGGAAGTAGTGTTGTTGTGTTCTTTGTATCTGATGTATAGAATTTCTAATAAAAAAAAGAGAAAAAGATGGTGGATTCGAAACTATCTTCTGCAAAGAGAAAATTTGATGAGTGACCTCAGAATGACAGATGGATCATTTATTAACTTTACGAGAATGTCGAAAAGAGATTTCGAACATCTTCTGGAAATCATTGGTCCGTCAATAGTCAAAAGGGAAACAAATATTCGTCAGCCAGTTTCACCTCAAACGAGGCTGGCTATTACATTACGATATCTTGCAACTGGAGATTCATACAGTTCTCTTTCATATACATTCAGAGTATCAAAACAATTGATCAGTAAAATAATACCACATGTATGTCAAGAACTAATTAACTCACTATCAGGATATGTCAAGGTAGGTACCAAAACACTATTTGTGTAATGAAGTATTTTAATTATAAAAAAAATACAAAAAGACAGTATATGCTATTGTGTTGATTCATCACTGAGATAGTTAACTAAGTTTAGTATAGCCGAATCTTCTATTTCGTCTTGTGTTGCATCTAGTCTACTGGTTTCCTGTCTCTCAATTTCCTGGACATTATTTGGTGTTGATGATGGATGAGAAGATGCCGTTTGATATCCATAAGAAATATATCGTCCCATTTTTAACTCATACAGGATATTATTAATATGGTACTGTGCCTGGGTCACGGCTCGGTCATCTTTAACACTTCTTAATTCAGCAGCAATATATTCACCATAAATATCAAATGAATCCTTCTTCTCCTTTTCATCCATCTTTTTTTTCGCACTTTTCAAAACCTCAAATACTTCACTTAATTCATCTGTCTTATTTCTTTTCCTCAAAGATGTAGATGTTGTAACATTCGATGTGGGCCTTGGTGATTGAGATGGCTCTAACTCCATATTACTTTCATGTGCATTGTTTTTATCCACCTGTAAATTATCATCTTATTATTATTTTTTTTATATTTTGTAGGTTCCAAGTTCGGAGCAGGAATGGAAACAAATAAGTCGCGAATTCGAAATACGATGGAATTTTCCACATTGCATTGGAGCCATTGATGGGAAACACGTTTTGATTGTGGCGCCAAATAATTCTGGAAGTGAATACTACAATTACAAAAATCAGTTCAGCATAGTACTTCTGGCAATTGCAGATGGCAATTATAACTTTATATACGCAAATTGTGGAGCTAAAGGTCGATCATCCGACAGTGGAATATTTCAGAAAACACCGTTTTATAATGCATTGTTAGAAAACTCACTTAAACTGCCACGTCCTGAACCAATAACCCAAGGCGGACCAAAAATGCCATTTATCATTGTAGGTGACAGTGCTTTCGCGCTAACGGAGAACATCATGAAACCATATCCTGGCATTCATGAACATGGGAACAAAAAACGTATATTTAATTACAGACTATCAAGAGCTAGGAGGATTATAGAAAATGTTTTTGGCATTTTATGTGTGGTGTTCCGTGTATTCACTAAACCTATTCCGTTAAAACCAGCCAATTGTGAACTCGTGGTAATAGCTTGTGTATATTTACATAACTTCTTAAGACGTAACTCAGTTTCCAGATCAATATATACACCTCCACAAACTTTTGATTTTGAAGACTCTGAAGGTAACCTATTAGAAGGTTCATGGCGAAGGGAACTAGGTTCGCTTCCTATGACCGATTTGCAAAGATGGGGCAGACCTGCATCACAATCAGCTTTTTGTATTAGAGAACAGTTTGCCGATTACTTTATAAGTCCAGAGGGAAGTGTTCCATGGCAAAATAATATAGCGTAAATTGAAATAATTTTACAAACAATAAATAGTACAGTAAAAATTATATACAAAAACAACTTACTGTTTTATTCATAGTATCCGTTTCACCTGAAGTGGTTGCACCACATAACAAAAATTCCAATGGCTCGTAATAAATCCATTTGCATTTTTCTATTGCGCCGCTGCCTGTAGTTTTCATAGCCGACAACTTTTTTTTCTCTCTAGTAAATTGAGTACGCAGTACATGTATTTTAGTTTCCACGTCTTTTTTGGATATATTTAGGGCTTGAGAAATTTCATCGAATGCATCGTTCTTTTTGTTTTTATCTTTGTATTCTTTTAAAGAAGAATCCCATAGTAATGATTTTGATTGAAATAATTCTATTAATTGCATTATTTTATCATTGCTCCACACTACTGCCATGTTTATAAACTGTTGCAAACACGTCCACACACGTCAACATTTGATGCTAAACTGATGTTTACGCTCATCGAGCGAGAGCTTGTCAACATGCTGTTATCAACTCTGCAACACACAGTGTTGCCAGCAACATGTTGACAGCAACTCCGCAACACGTTGATTCAACTTTGTTGCTAAACAAATGTTTACCATGAATACGGGGCTTTAACATTACACGCTTTTGACGCTTATAAACTGATATAAGCATAGACTTAAATGTATACTTTATAGGATTATGGATATAAGGCTCTCTCCAGTCTATAGTACCTCAATGGTTTTGATTGTTTTTAACGCTAAATGGAACGCGGGGTATGTCTTTATCGTTTTCTACAAGAATTAAAAAAAATATATGTCAAAATCAGTTATGTCAACAAATGTCAACTGTAATGAGATTGATTCGATACGCCTGGGAATTGTGTTTATTAAATATATACTAGTAATCTGTGGTGTTTATTTATAAATTAAAACTTTGTTTAAATTACTGTATTGCTCCAAACCAACCAATCATTGCTACAAACCAAAAATAAATACCTACTCGTTATAAGCAAGACTATCGTATGATCGTATTAGGCATGTTTATGAAACACTTGGGCCTGTTGCTGCTGCTGGCCCCGAACATTTTGTGCGCGTCTGCAGCCGTCCACAGCCACAGCGTGGATGGCGGCGAGCGCGAGGCGGACGGCGCGTACCGGCCGCGGGACCACGAGCACTACGGCGACGAGGGCCACAACGTCGAGTTCGATCACGAAGCAATATTAGGTTCGTCTCGCCCGCAGTTTGTTTACATACGCGCCGGCCGCCGGCCGTTTCGCCGCGATGTTTACTGTTTAGTCGGCGATAAGGAGTGCGGCGGCGATGTCCGTGCGGATCGCGCTCTCACTCCTCGTGCCCGCCGCGCTGGTCATCACGTACTATTTCTCGACAGGCAGCGTGAAGGAGGCCGAGGAGTATGACAAGCTGAGCCCGGAGGAGGCGCGGCAGAGGCTCGCCCTGCTGCTGCCCAAGATGGACCTCAATGGAGATCAGTATATCGACAGGAAGGAACTCAGGAAGTGGATCCTGAACTCATTTATGTAAGAGAACTTTACTACTACAACAACTTAGCATTAATATTTACTTTATTTATATATTTTGTCTAGGAAACAAATTAAAATGTTACTATAAAATGAAGCTGAAGCTTGCAATCTGTAAAAAGTAGTCATGTAGCAGCATAAAAATTGTTTTAACATGTGTGAACCGTTAAGCTCCATAATGTATTCAAGGCATGAATCATTACATCCATCTAGGGAGTCACAGATAGACACTTTTAATATTTACATATGAATAAGACTTAAGACGTTTTTTACATTCATTATCATGAGCACTCTGACTTTCATAATAAACTGATAAAATTAATAATCCCATAATGAACTCCTTTGTCCTTCATATTTTTTTATGAGTAACTAGATGCCCGCGCGGCTTCGCCCGCGTATGTTAGGAATTTTACGGAAACCATTTTCCCAAAAAAATAGCTCTTATGTCCCTACTCCCTTCACTTGGTTTACTCTATATCTGTGCCAAATATTGCCATAAAAATTGCTCCAGTAGTTCGTAATTTCTTTTTCCCACATTCCCCCGTTTTTCCCACATTTTCCTGAGTTTCTCGGTCGTATTATTCTTAGCGTGATAATATATAGCCTATAGTCTTACTCGATAAATTAGCTATCTAACACTGAAATAAGTTTTTAAATCGGACCAGTAGTTCCTGAGATTAGCGTGTTCAAACAAACATACTCTTCAGGTTTATAATATTAAGTATAGATTTCTTTCAATTATCACTTGACAAACTCGAGTCTCGATCTAAAAGACTATGAAAAGTACTGATAACAGGGTCATTATAGGCTCATAAGTCATAACCATGGTATAATAGTATGGTAGTGATAATGATGATGATGATGATGAATGTAATTTGCAAAGTAGCATATGCTTTCCGTTCTTAAAACAACGCTGAAACTCCCAAACTTGTATCTATAAAGAATCAGGAGTTCTCTCAGCACCTTCCGAACCACGGTATACCAGGTATACCTCGGTTCAAAATCTTACTTGTTGGTAGCATATGCTTAGAATACTTCTCACGAAACCGAAGTCACCACATGTTTCCCTATAAATTTTAAGGAGTTCCCTCGATTACTTATGCATCCTTCATCAGATCACCACTTTTGTGAATGTAATACTAAATTGGGATGATATCCTATATACCAAAAGAAAAATTTTGAAAATCGGTTAATAAACGGCGGAGTAATCGTTGAACATAAGAAAACTAACATAACACCTCCCTCATTTTGAAAGTCGGTTAAAATTGTAGCCTATGTGTTATTCTGATGTATAAGCTATATTATTATAAAGTTTCATTAAAATCCGTTCAGTAGTTTTTGCGTAAAAGAGTAACAAACATCCATACATCCACACATCCATACATCCAAACAAACTTTCGCCTTTATAATATTAGTAGGATAACTCTATAAAAACCTAACAATAGCTGTATGTTACAAGTGAGGATGATAATCTCTATTCAATTTATCAGACAATGCTACTTGTTTAATTGTTTGACAAACAATCACAAAAATCATAAATCTAAATATTGCATGAAATGTGTGGAAAACAATAGGTGCGTTGTATTCTACTAGTAGTTGGGTAGGTGAAAGGATGTACTTACCTCGTACAGATAATAGCCAGAATTGTCAATTGTGTCCCAAAAGTGGATCATATTTTTTTACACATATTTTCATACTTTTATCATAGTACATAATACTATAATATTCTTTGTATTATAAAGATAATATTTTTAATGTATTAATGAAACCTATAACAGTCTAAAACTAATAATTTCTATCTATATAGATTAGATTTTTCTCTACCACATGATATTATGATTTGTTCTAGAAACCTATCCAAGGAGGAAGCAGAGGAGCGCATGTCAGAGACGGACTCCAACAAGGATGGTGTGGTGACGTGGGGGGAGTACCTCCAGGATGCGTTTGGCGTGGACACCGAGGAGGAGATCGGGCCGGAGGACACCGGTGACACTGGCATGGTATTCATATACAACAAGGTTTATTATTTGTACAGTGTGGTATCAATTGCTTTGTTCCGAGCACTTCACTGTTCTTAATGACCTGTATTCACTTTGATCAGTGTAGGTGATTGTTGCAGGTGATTAGTATTTAGTAATCAGTAGAAATAAAAGTGAACAGCAACTGATTAGTGCAAATCCTTTACTTTTTCCTAATTACTAATCACTTGCACTCGCACTAATAAAAGTGAAAAGGCCCTAACATGACTAATTTTAACCATTATGACTTGAATATTTAAACCTTGTCGTAATCTCATTTTCTATTTGCAGTAAGTTTAACCAGTAACCGCCATTTATAATGCTAAAAATAAATTGAGTACAGTGTACACCATTTTATGGCAGGCATATTTCGCGCGATAAGCGTAAAATCATAATGTACTCCGTTTCTTATGAATTTCCTTTTTTTTCTACAACTGTTGACTTATTTTTACCCTTATTGTAGATTTTTTATTAATAATACTTTTACGCGACATCGTAATTTAGAATTAAACTTATTAATAAGACATAGCATTATGCTCTTTCCTATTAATAAGTTTAATTCTGTTGACCACTTTCTCATCTATATATTAATACGTGAGCCAAAAACTTTGTATCCCTTTTGACGAAAAATGGGGAAACGTAGGTGAATGAAATTTTGCACAGTTATAGTTTATATGGTGAAGGAGTGCATCGAGCTAATATTATTTTGAAATTATGCTTTTATCATACATTTTTTTAACAAATAAAACGTTACACACACTACAGCACACACACTAGGAAAAATGACATATTTTTGAGTGACAAGCCTATACATACGAATTTTACTCTTTTATTTATGGTTGAAGTCTGTTGACAACAAGGTGACAAATTGAAAATGGATTATAGTTTTTTTAATTAAATCTTAGATACTATTAGACAATACTTACACGGCCAATCTGAGATCAGCTGAGTCCCAGAGACAAGAGTTGAAAAAATATGATAAAGTCATTTTTTTTTACAAAATATAGGTAGTAGCCCTAATGTTATTCAAACTAAGGTCGAATTTCGACCATTGGGCGATCTCTAGTTAATATAATACCACAGTCATTTATAAACACCCTAAGATTGAACAAACATAATGTAATTGATTATTTTATCTGTGTTAAACAAATTTGAATTTTAAAAATTTTTACAGTAATTTAAAAGTGTAATGTCCGCAGCTGGTGCAGGAGGAGAAGGCAATGTGGCGCGCGGCGGACGCCAACGGCGACGGCAACCTCGACTTCGCCGAGTTCGAGGTATGTTACCTTTTACACTGCACTACAGTAATTAGCTGTTAGGCACACTTTTAATTAATTTTCTGTTTTCAAACAGCAAATTAATTAGATCTATGTACACTCTATAATTTCAATGAAAATATATGTATAATTGCAGACATACATTTAATTATAATTTTGGTAGTATCATGCAGCCTCGTTTCTAGTTGGTAGGTCTAAAGCACCTATATTCAACCGGCCCGCGGGCCGCATGCGGCCCACCTTGACTCTGTCTGTGACCCGCATGAAATTAAACAATTTATAATTTCACACCCACCACGAAAATAGTGCAAAGTCGTAAAAATATTTCCACTTATATTCGCTTTTAGAAAAGCATTATTTTAACGCTAAAAACTTTTGGTTGCGGCCTGCGACGGACCAATACGTGTTTGTGGTCCTGCGAAACAGGAGCGAGACGCCATATTATAATGCATTACCGTATGGCGAGTGAGACAGCAAATCGGTTCGCCGCTGTTTCGCGTTTCGCAGCGTCAATGGACTAGAGGCGTAAAGTATAATATAAAGTACTAGCGACCCGCCCCGGCTTCGCACGGGTATAAAATAAATGATGGCCTAAGTCACTGAAAAAATGATTAAAATCGATTCAGTAGTTTGATTTTAAATAATTTATATTCATTACTACCCGTAGCCCGCGTTGGTCGGTACTGCCGCAAAAGCTACTTACGTCCCGCAATTTTAAATCTGTAATGTCTTCGAAAATATTCATTTAAAATTAAAATCGTAATAATTATGCTGTAAAGGGCCAAAATCAATAATGTATTTGAAGTTAATTGAATAAGGATTATTTCCGTATTGGTTAAAATCGCTTCAATAATTAGCCATTATTTGAAGTTAAAAGTAAATGACAAAAAAATATGTTATTGTGGGATATATCCATAAGAGATATACTTATACGTGGGAGAGCCATGCTTCGGCACAAATAGGCTGGCTCGAGCGGAGAAATACCACGTTCTCACACAAAACTGGCGTGATACAGCGTTTACGCTGTGTTTCGCTGAGTGAGTGAGTTCCTACCCTCTTTTTTTTCCCTTCCCTACCCTCCCCTATTCCCATCTCTACCCTCCCCTATTACCCTATTCCCTCTTAAAAGGCCGCTTTTGCAACGCAATTGCAGCGCTTCTGATGCTGCGGGTGTCCATGGGTGACGGAAGTTGCTTTCCATCAGGTGACCCGTTTGCTCGCTTGCCCCCTTATTTCATAAAAAAAATATATACCATCGCGGAGTTTTCTGTAGACCTTTTCAATGTGTACAATGCGCACCCCTGCATTGGTACTCGTACTATTATTATCTATTCTGTGGCATTGGTAGGGCCCACTTCGAAACGGGCGTAAATCGCAACATTTTAATTTCGCCATAACTTCTAAACCAAACGTCCAATTTTAATCATTCGAAGAGCAAATATAATCTACATAAACTGTATCATGAAATTATTTATTTTGATAAGGATCATTAGCATAATAAGCAAAATAAATTCGTTTAAATGTAGTCCAAAAAAAATCTACATTTTTAAATAAGATGATGGTTGTCGTGCCTCACTTGACATAGATAGGTATAGTGTGTCGCGGACATTTTTGTAGATATTTATAAGATCTACATTTACTTAGAACATTGTATAGTTCTATATTTTATAGTTTAGGCAGCGTACGCAAAATAAGTAAATTTTCTGGTTGTTTCCGAAAAACTGAAATATCTTACGGAACCCTATATTCTCCAAAATAAAAAGTAGCCTATGTTACTCGTAAATAATGTAGCTTTCGAATGGTGAAAGAATTTTTAAAATCGGTCCAGTAGTTTTTGAGCCTATTCATTACAATTAAACAAACAAAGTTTACCTCTTTATAATATTAGTATAGATATAACACAACACTTTCAGACGTTCACGAACCCGGAGGAGCACGAGGTGATGCACCCGCACCTGGTGCGGCAGACGCTGCGGGAGAAGGACGCCAACCGCGACGGACACCTCGACTTCGAAGAGTACGTCGGCGAGCGAGGTGCGCGCTACACTTGTATACTAATTTATGTTTTCTTCCGAGTAATATTTATTTATTGTTAATGATCTAGCAGTTATTTGTCATCAACCATTTGTCAAGTCTATTTCTAAGCTATTAACAGTTGGTGCAGAGACAATATCATCTAACAACATATTCCAAGTCTGCACAACTCTATTGCTTAGGTCTTGGAATATATATCAAAGGAATTTTGTAATAATGAAGTGTGAGTTGTAAAATTTACCATAACGTCCACAAGGGTACAGTAGTGAAATAAATCCACTATCTTTGTTTTAAAGCGTGTTTCCAATGACTCAGCCTTTAAGTTAATAAAAAATCTCCACACCGTGATTCATTTAGAGTTATAGGTAGCTGCCACTAGTCTAACGTATCAGATAAACTCGACTGAAAGATAACTGTATTAGTATTAAGAATAATGATTATGAATACAACAATTAATAAAATCCTATGAGTTATGAGTATCTCACAATAGTATTGAAGGTGAGGTAAAAATTAAAAACAAAATATGTGTGAGCGAAATCTCACACCGCAACTCTCTCTGCTCCACGTTTAGGTATGAAACTTGTGAGCATTAGCGACCGATCGCTCTTGTAGGGGCCCGTACCTCGCTACGACCCAACAAGCCCTGACTATGTTAGGGGTAAGGAACTTTAAAAAAAAACCTATCAGATTAGAATAAAACATTGTATAACTATGACCCCTGTATGAGTGAGTTCTGGCCGTTGCGCCTGAGACATACAACTTCCAGCTATAATATATTATATACACTTATACAGCTTGAATATTCTGACTTGTCTATCTTATATCTTTCAACGAGCAATTCTTGTATATAATATATAATTAGAATCTCTGAATCGGCGCCAACGATTTTCATGAAATTTAGTATATAGGGGGTTTCGGAGGCGATAAATCGATCTAGCTAGGAATCATTTTTAGAAAATGTCATTTTATTGTCGAACAACGAAGCAAAGCTCGGTCAAATAGCTAGTACTAATAATATGATGTGTGTTTAGGCGGGCAGCAGGACCGCGAGTGGACGCTGTCGGAGCGCGACAAGTTCGACCACGAGCTGGACCTCAACCGCGACGGCCGCCTCGACGAGCGCGAGCTCAAGCGCTGGCTCATACCCGACAACGAGTGAGTATTGTCCGCGACAAACGACGAGTTATTGTATTTATTTTTGTTCTATTAGTTAATGTAGTGAGCGTACGGGGTTATAGAAGGATTTTTTGGCCCTTCCTTCGGTAACCCCGCTCGTTAAGTTTTTGAAATGGCTCAACCTTTTTTTATACAGGCCTCAAACACGTTTTATTTTATTTATTTTACCATTTATTTCAGGCATATAGGCCCATAATACAAATACCTTACAGACTAACATACATATTATTATATACTTAAAAACTACACTTTGTCACGTGTTTACTGCTACGTGACGCGCTTCGTTCCGGAGTCTCCTCCGGAACCTTCGGTAGACCACATCCATCGGCCAGAACTCCGGCGCCTCAAAGGTCAAAAGAACATTCGTCGGTACTCTCACCGCAAAGGAACTAAAGTTAACCTTGTGGCGAGACTGCAGACGCTCGACTCTCTGGCGCAGTGTCGTCTTCTTCTGGATGTAGTCCACGACGTCTTCGGTCTCCATGGACCAGTGCAGGCGGGATATGAACAGGGGCGTCGCGGGGACCTCGCACCGCAGACGCAGCTCAGGTACATATGGCGCGGTGCCGCGGTGGTTGCGGGCGGCGGGCTTCTTCTTCCTTCTCTCCACCAGTGTGAAGCCCTCCTCATCGCACCCCCTGCTCTCGTCCTTGCCAGGTCGAGAAGACTCTACCTTGCGGCTCTTCATACTCTCCAAAGCCTTGCGGCTCACATTCTCCCCATTTATTTTCGCCCGCGGGGTAGGTGCTGGGCGACCAACAACAGTCGCGTAGTTTTGCTGAGTCGCCTGGAGACTCGGCGTCGGTGCAACCGGGAGGGGAATGCGGGCGGGGGCGGCAGTGGCGGTGTTCGTTGACCTGTCCGATAATGCTGACGGGCTAAACGTGCTCGCCTGTATGGTGACGTATGCGGCATCAGGTGACCTACATATTGAATTACCGTTTTTTAACTGCGATAATTCAATACGTTAATCACTGATGGTAGACTCTGATGCCTGCAATCTACCCCGAACTCCTGCCAGCTCCTCCTTCAGGAACCTGATGTCCTTCAGTAGGCTGACGACGTCGACGTGGTCCAGCGTGACGGGTGGCAGCTTGTGCAGCTCTTTAGCCACAAAAGCCGGCACCTCATCCTTATCCGGATCCGTCTGCTTCAGCAGGACATCATCTTCCTGCACACTTGTTCCGTTCCGTCTCTTCGTCGCGACGGCATGTTCGCGCTCTGGCCGAGCGTCTCATACAGCAGCTGCTTCCCCTTGCAAATCTCCTCACTGGTGAAGGAGGACTTGCAGATCTGCATGATGCTGACCTCGTCCATGGTGTCTATGGCATGCTGGATAAACGCGCATGGTCACGTGCAGCGGCAATGTGCCGCGCAATTCGCAAAAATATTAATTACTTTTGCTGCGTCTGTAACGCGGAGCCCGACCGGTCGCTAGCTCGACACATTGCGCACATTGTTTTAATCTTGGTGTCACGGGCCGCTACTATAAAATATAATTTTGTGGTGAAAAAATAACGTTATTTAAAATTACCAATTCACGCAGGCCACTTATATAATAAAACCCGGCGAGCCTCATTTTGAGTATAGCTGGATTAGATAGTTTGGCAGCGCAACACGTGGGCCCAACCACAGACATAGATATAGATACCGCATGTGTCTGTACTTCGCTTGCACGAGCAATGCTCGTCTTTCGAAAGTCTGTTCTTTAATCAGCTATCAGAATCGGACGTCAATTGGAATTTTAAAAATGCCTAAAGTATAGTTTTCACAGAGCCACTACTGGCTCTGTGAAAACTATACTTAAATGCCTAAAAGTGCCGTATTGAGCTGTAGAAATTCAAATAGAAACGTTGGACAAGATAATAGACACGATTCTTATCATCGGTACGTCACAGTAGGTAGGAAAAAAGTGACACGCTCGTTTTCTTACAAATGGAGCGACATGCGGTGTCTATCTATGTCTGTGGGCGTGGGCCCAACAGCTGGCGAGCAAAATGATTGTTAAGTCAATAAATAACTTGCAACACTGATGAACAGAAGTTGCACGAAGTGTTGCCTAGTTACATAGCTTTAAAATAACATAAAATGTCTGTTCAGTGAGATCGCCGACGAGGAGGTGGATCACCTGTTCGCGTCGGCCGACGACGACCACGACGACCTGCTGTCGTACGACGAGATTCTGCGCCACCACCGCGTCTTCGTCGGCTCCGACGCCGACGACCACCGCCGCTTCGACGACGAACTCTAAACTTCGTCGAACTGTAAATAACTGACCATCCTGCCGACTGCACTAAATGTAACTATCACTATACTTATACACACTTGTATAAGTAACTGTTCCATATCAAAGGAATTTTGTATGTATATAAATTTACTTGTAATGCTGTTTCATGACCAAATCTTGATCAACAATTGAGTACCTTTTTTTTTTCTTCATATTTAAATAAATGCATTACAGTACAAATTACAATGGCAATAGCCATAATCATGTTTTATCAAGTACTTAAAGAGTTACATTTTTTAACTTATTATACTGACCTGTACTTGTACCATCGAGGAAGTTGATTCCTATGCAATTGGCAGACCAACGTTATTTGGTCGAATATGTCAATTCAATGTTAATTGTGATCTGTCAGCTGGGTTTGACGTAACGCGACCAAACTACTTAGGTCCCCGATTAGCATAGGAATCAACTTCTCTGATAGTACATAGTTACATACATTCGAAATATACTCATTAAGTATATCCTATTTTATACATTGCAATGCATCTTATAACTAGTCATCGGTCTTCTCTACTTAACAATAGAAATAGAGAAACTTAAGTAGCCTTTATGTTTATGCAAATATTTCTAAATAACTTGCCAGTGGTATGAAATATGAATGAATACTGTGTACAAGCCACGCGAGTCTAGCGAGAAGAACATTTAGGCTGGTTTTATCGTGAAGAGTTTCGCAGCGCCGTTGGAGCGCGCGCGTTCTCAGCTGTAACAAACGTATGGACGAACGGCGCTGCTCAAGCGCGCGACTTTAAAACGCTACTACTACCTCCAACATCTTCGAACGCGCGGCGCACCAATGGCGCTGCCGAAACGCTTAGCGATAAAACCAGCCTTAAGTCCGGTCGCGGGCGTATTTGACCCGTTGCCACATGTCTCTTTCACTCACGCACGAATATATTACTCTCTCCTTCCCACAGGTACGTAATAATATTTTTGTGTGCAAGTAAAAGAGACCTATCAATTTCTGCCTTCTCCGATGCTAAGCTATGCTGTTAATTAATTGTTGATGATGAATGACATCTATGTTTATTGATAAATACTATGTTCAACTTCAACTTTTATAATATTGTAGGCCTACAAGTAATGTCGTACTCTAGCTAAATAAATACCTAGCTTTATTGTAACATGAATATATTTTTGTGCCTGTAATAAAATATTATTATTTAAAACAAATGAATTTTACTTCTTTACATTTACATAAAACAGTATATTAAAAATGAGATTACTTCAAATATAATAATTTTATCTAGGTATAGGACAAATAATAAAACATCCCATCCATTTACAATATTTTTTTATTCAATATAATAATCTTAATAAATCCAAAATATTTACACAATACAAAAACATACTATATGATTTTGATCAACGTCCTCTCGCCTGGGTATATCGTGATTACAACAAATAAAATCCAGTAATAGATCTACACTACTCTTATAGTAAGTCCTCGGCCACCGCTCCTGACGCTCCGGTCGCGTCGATCGAAACGAATATTAGCTACTAGAAGCAGTGCCGCGCGTATTGCACATTTTGTGGTGACGCCATTTTTGCTGTTCGAACGTGTACTTGAAAAACTCAAATTAACCTAATATAAGATAGATACATGCCCGTATCGCAGCTTTGAGACGGGGAATCGAAAGACATCGGGCGCGATCTATGTTGTATATTTGATTGTAGACGATCCGTGCACCGGTTTTAATAATTCGCCGTCTCAATTCTGCCCTCGGCATCACACTATAACCATAAAACGATAGCGCTCGGGCGCGAGCGCTCGACGTATAATAACAAACCGTAGGGTTCAATTCATTCAAATTAAAATGCATATCTTGTATAATGTAGAAGCGTCGACAAGCGCCAGGACACTCGCTCGCCGCCGGCCGCGTCGTCGAGTGTCGTCCGAACGTTCGGACTTCGGAGCGTGCAGCGATCGCAAGGAGATCGAATCATACAACATTAACGGGGCCCACATTCGATGCTCTTATTCTAGGCGATTAAACACTACCGTATCCTTTTAATTTTTATATATTATAACAATATTTATTTAGACGTTATTATCGTGTATTTTTCGGCCCAGATCCTGGCCTTTGGCCTATGTTAAATAAATAAAAACGGAGTCGTCCTATCGAGCGAGCCCGCCGCGAGTCACGACGCCCGAAAAACAGAGAAATTAGATTCTCCTGTTGCAATTTTAGGTTCATTTTTCTCCTGATATTTAATGTCGGGACGCCAAAATCACTAGTACCTATCGACTAACGATTAACACGAATATTACAATGAAAGAGTAAAAAAATAAGTTTCCTAGGGACGATAAACGGTTCAACATACAAATAACATTATAATAATAATTCGCCGCCAATATGATACCACTAATTTTATAATCTCTAGAAGTGCTCCGGCCGCTCGGACACCGACGCAGCGAACCGCGAGAGAGCAGCCGATAGATTTACTGTCTCGCTCGTCAAACGGCAAAGCGTTATTTTGCATCTGGCTCTATCGCACTCTCCCGGCTCGCGGAGTGGGCGTGCGAGCGGCCGCCGTGTCGTACCGGCGACGCGGACTCGACGACGCGGCCTCCCGCGGCCACACAACGCGCGGAACATTTAAAAAGCTCAAGATAAAGCAACGTGGAATGATATTCTTGAGTTGCACGCTAGCGACCAGTAAACCGGGCCCTCGCGCAATCCGGGCGGACGAAGCGTCGGCGATAAGCCGAGTAAGTAGATAAGGGAACGAGTACAATAAAAACCCTTCCATCTCGATTTACAAATTCATCTAATCTAGTCTAGGACAATGACTTACTAACTCGCACAGGCTGTGACAGGCGTGAGCGGGCCCTCGATCTCACGGGCGTTTCGAGTATAGCGCGATAAAAAAACGCTCGTGGGGACGAGGGCCGCGTACTGAGTGGGAGGAGTTAAACGTGGTACTAATGAGGATTAGCTCGAGATATATCCTATATCCAGTCTTTATTTACAAACCGAGAACTTTTTAAATGTTCCTCGTACGGGGGCCGGCGCGGGGGGCGGGGCGTCTGGAGGATCGGCTCGATTGTAAATATTTTATTTAGAAATTGAATTTCATTTTGTACAAGGAGCGAGTAGCCCGCCGCTCCGCCCGCCGCGCGGCCCCTGGAATGCGTTCACAACTGTAAATATAACTGCCGTATCTCACCTACACTTCCCTTATATCGTACAATTACATAGATAATATACATTATATTTATATAATTATTATTAATGTAAAACATCTCGCGTAGAATGATTAGCGTAAAAATAACTACGAGTCGTACTCTACTCGTCTAACGGTACGTTTGAACTAAAATTCGCGGGGACGGCAAACGAGAAGGAAAATAATCGGAGGCGGGGGGACTTATGTGAGGGGGCGGAGGGATGAACGAGGGGGAGGGGTAAAGTACTAAGCGAAGTTCCCGGCCCGGGGAGTGGGGAGGTGGAGATGAACGGATGTGGGGTAATGGGGTACGTTGAAACGAAGTAGGCGTGATGTGTACAGTCCGCGAGTGACGAGCTCCGCCGCGGCATCTGCGGGTGACACACCACGTTACAACTTACATCGGCACCGCCGGAGTTCTAAGAGTTACTTCTCTATGTGAAAACGTAACTTTAGTTAGCATGCGATTGAGATGGCGCCATAGTGACAAGTATTGTAACTAATTCAAAGCCAAACATTTTCGTTATCGTCCTCACAGTGACAAGTCACAGAAACTTATACCCATAAGGGTGCGTTTCCGCCGGAGCTGCGGTGCGAGGAGTTTGTTTTTGAGAACCAATATAATCGCTTCATTTGCCTGACCTCGCTCAGCGCAGCGATTCTATTGGATCTTAAAAACACATTCGTCGCATCGCATCTCCTGTGGAAACGCAACCTTAGGGCGTTTGTGCACTACACGGAATTTTACCATCCGGCGCGGCGCGGCATCTCGATTTCCTACCTTATTTATATGGCAAACGTGAAAGTTATGAACGCCGGACGGTAAAATTCCGTGTAGTGCACAAACGCCTTTACTCTGACGAAAGCGCTAGTCACTATTAACGTGAAAACAGGGACATCATGAGGCTTGAGCAGCACATAATTATACCAACGTTTCAGTATATGGTCGTTACGAATTTTACTTTTCAACCTCTTTGAAAAGATTCCATTGAGCATGAAAAGAAAATTTATAACTTTTTACGGTGATTAGGGCCGGATGCGTCTCGAATAACCTCATGAGACCATTGTTAGCAGTGGAATGACTACTTAATTCACCGTATAACAATATTAATATACTGTGAAGAGTTATTATTTAAAATGTAACAAATATTTAGCGACATCGCCGGAACATACCTCAGCCGCCGCGCGCGCGCACACCTTTTTGCGATGTCATCTGTAAACACAATATCATCAATTAGTTAGGAAATACTACGAGTTAGGACTGTTTGTCTCGAAATCAGCGGGCAGCGGGGCGAGAGCGGCGGCGGCGCGTTGCAACAAAAGTATAGTGTATACCATATGAATAAGCGTGGGAAGAATAGTATTAAGCGTGGGAGATTCATGCTTCGGCACGAATTGGCCGGCTCGACCGGAGAAATACCACGTTCTCACAGAAAACCAACGTGAAACAGCGCTTGCGCTATGTTTCGCCGAGTGAGTGAGTTTACCGGAGGCCCAATCCCCTACCCTATTCCCTTCCCTACCCTCCTAAAAGGCCGGCTATTCCCTCTTAAAAGGCCGGCAGCGCACCTGCAGCTAGCGCACCTGCAGCTCTTCTGATGCTGCGAATGTCCATGGGCGCCGGAAGTTGCTTTCGTTGTGACATAAAACTGCTGATTTGGGAACTATTAATTAAAATACAGGTAATAAATGGTAGCCTGTACGAAGCTAATTCGAAAGTTTTATTTTTTATATTGTTGAAAGTTGTATGCGGAAAAAGTTCTGAATCAATAACAACATTATAAAATAATGCGAAAGTGTGTCTGTTTGTCTGTTACCTCTTCACGCCCGAACCGTAGGGCCGATTTTTCTGAAATTCTGTATGGACACACTTTGAGTTCTTTGAAAGGACATAGAATACAAAAATTTACGGTTCCCGTGCGATAAAGTACTTTTGGCACAACGGAGTTGCGGGCGTCTAGTAGCTTATATTCAAAACTTTAATAGGCTATTGTAACGTAGGAGGGGCAGACTAAAGGTACAATTCCATGCATCGCGACAGTCGTAAGCCGCGCGCGGCCTATGACTGTCGTCGGCCGCGCGCGGCTCACGACAGTCGTAGGCCGCGCGCGGCTTACGACTGTCGCGATGCACGGAATTGTACCTTTAGGCCATAGGCCATAATTTGTACCAAATTAACAGATTTAGTGAGCGTGAGACGTCTTACAAATCTGTCAAATCCATAGTTTAGAAATGCATTTACGCGTCGCGTTGACGTTTAGCATACCTTCTCGTATCACTTGCAGCAGGAAGAGGCGCGCGGCGCGTCGTCCACGAGCCGGCGCGCGCCGCCCGCGCCGCCGCCGCCGCCGCCGCTCTCGCTCTTTGGTAACTTGTTCGCTGAAACACCGTCATCATACAATTATACACGAGGCGAAATATAATGTCTGTAAAAACTTTAGCAGGCTTAGCATGGTCACCATAGATAGGTTTATACTTAGCATAATTATTAAAGTAAACAAAGTGCATATTAACAAAGGAAATCTGTCAGTTTGTCCGCAAAAACTCAGCGTTTCTATCCTTTTGCATTTCTACTGTACCATGCTACAGATGTTCATACTGGCTATGAAAAGGAAAAGAAGTGCAGCCATACAATTTTCAACGTCTATCAACTTTCATATAATGTTTCAACTGACTTGCGATAGTCTTAGGGCTCCCACACAAAACTGCGAATCCGCATCGCATCACAAAAATCTGCAACAAACTCATACTAAAAATGACATTGCGATACGATACGATGCGATTTCGCAAATTTGTGTGTTGCGTTGAGTCTTTCATAGTCGGTCTTGTTCTTGCACACCTAGTCTTGGTCTTGCCTTTTTTCAAGACCGAGACTGCAAGAACAAGACCAATTTTGCTCATCAGTCATCACTATTTGTGTGGGAGCCCCTAGCGCTCGTGCCGCGTGCGTGCGACTCACCGATAGCTAGGAATATATCGTTGACGTTCATGGCGGTCTTGGCGCTGGTCTCCATGAACAGCAGGCCGTTCTCGTCGGCGTAGGCCTGCGCCTCGTCGAACTCGACCATGCGCTTGGCGGCCAGGTCGCTCTTGTTGCCCGCCAGCGCTATCACGATCGACGGCGACGCCTGCCGCTGCAGCTCCTTCACCCAGTTCTTCGCACGACCAAATGTGTCCTGGAACAGGTTACCATCAAATCAAATGTCTTTATTGCCAGAATGTTGTTGATATAAAGGTCTTATTAACTAATTATAGTACTAACATCGAATCACTTCAGGGCTCTTAATCGGGAGTAAGGCAGCTGCCTTACTCCCGACAGAATCAGAATCGAATCGAGAATCGAATCAGCTCGACGTCCAAGCTTTTGCTACTTTCGACATAATATTATATACTAGCGGAAAATCGTGCTTTGGAACTAATTCGATCTCAACGGCTTTTCCCTACTCCTGAGTCCTGACAGCTATACTAGCGCACGATCGTGCTGCGGCTCAATTTGTAACTAATCGGACTCGTAAATCAAAATCGTATCAGACTGCTGTTATGTTCATTGTTCATGAAAAATAAATCAAAAAATTTTTGAAAAATCAATACCAAATGCTACGAGCGTGTCACTAATAATAATATTTATGATAGGTAGGCAATCATTCACCTTGTGTCAAGTAATTTCCTTTCCGAGTTTCGTTTAGAAATATAAATAATAAATGTGGTAGGCAGTCATACACCTTGTATTAATAATGATAATATAATTACCTTCACTTTCCTTATATAGACATATCAAATTAAATATTAGGCATCTGTGTGATGTTGAGAGTTGCAATCCATGAACTAAGAAATGATAACCTGAATAACATTTGCGCAGAACGTTTCGGTGTAAATGAACATTTTATTGTTGTTTACACCAGCTATCACGCTGGAACAGTAGCACAATGACTGAGCTTACGTACACTGTTATCTATTGCCTATTGGACACATCGCCGAGAGCGCTATCGGTTGTCTGCGGGGTGATGAGGACATCTTTCAGACAAAGACTAGGACATCCAGATAAAGGTATTTAAAAAGAATTCTATAACAGCGAATGGGCCTAAGAATATAGTTTGTCTTATTATAATCCACACGCTATAAGCATTGTATTGGCCGTAAAACCTTATCAAAGATTACAAATGTAAGCACAACTCAGTTTGAGGATGACCGCACTAGCTAACGCAAGCAACTTAACAAGGCATAAAATAAGAAAAGATGCTGTTTACCAATGTGATTATGAAGTTAGACAAGACTCCGGAAGACTGATTCTCATACCTCGAATGTTTCGATAGTCGGTTAGGCTGGCTGGATGCAGGCTGTCTTGCTCTTGCGTGAGACTGAGGTGCGAATAAGACAATTTGCAATCGAAGCGACATTCGAGATATGAAATTCGGGTTCCTGGCACATTAGACAATGCACTTCATTAAGAACCGTGTCTATATTAAGCCGGCATAAGAGCTGGGCGATCGATGGGCCTTCGCCCTTGAACTTGAAGACTTACGCGTGCAGTACGACTGGGCGGCCGCCGCCGAATCAGCTGTAATGATTAGCTAGAACTGATTGATGACACGTCTCTGCCTTCACGTCTAGGTAATGACTTGAGAGCGAAAGAGATAAAGTTTTTTTACTTTGAATCGGTCAGAGAAATGACAGAGGAAGGATTTGACTGATAAATGTAAAGCGAGATGACGTGAAAAAAAACCTTATTCTACCGACGCAGATAAAATTCACTAATCACTAATCAGAGAGATTACTTACAAAGATTGATAGAAAGTGAGTATACCCCTTATGTTACTAGCCAGTAGCAAATACATAGCTTAGGTCAGCGGTTCCCAAACTTATTTTGTCTACTGCCCACTTTGAGAACAAATTATGTTTTAGCGCCATTGTTTCAATTTAAAATGCATCTACATGAAATAAATCAACCCCAAGCCTCTACACAACACCCCCATTCTGTTTTGGGTCCCACACCGCCGCATTTTGGACCTCCAGCGCCCATAAGGGGACGTTATCGCCTACTTTGGTAAAGATTGGCTTAGGTGAAGTCAAATCATAATATTCTCAGTGAACACATATAAACAATACCATACAGTTTCTAATGAAAGTACCTAATAGTCTATTTCGCTGGCTACATAGCTAACATAGCAGACATCCGTCAGCCGGCCGCCGGAGGAAATCGACTGCAGAGTGCAGCGGAAGGACGCCGCGACCTCTCACTTGCGTACTCGCCAGTTGCAGTACACTTACTGACCTATTAATATGGAGGCTGTATTGTGTTCTTAGAACTTTAATTGGATACTGCAATTAATATTATTATGTACGTGTTAGCTACAGCAACGGAGCAACGGGAGGCATCATTTCATATGATAAAGATAGATCCAAAGTGATAAAGGCCTAGCCTCTGGGTAGGGTTGCCAGGCGTCCGGATAAAGCCGGACAGTCAGGCTTTATGCTTGCGTGTCCGGCCAAATCAAAGGGAGTCCGGCCAAGACGGTTTTACATCTAATGAGATGTAAAATTGTATAGCAATTAGATGACTGTTTTAATAACAGAAAATGTGTACGGTGTACACGAGCAGCCGAACGTATTTCTATATTAAAAGCTTAGATTCTAAGTACTCGATAGCAACTATTTTTGTACTAATATCCGGCCAAGCTGACTGCTTTGTCCGGCTTTTCGGTTATAGCAACCTGGCAACCCTACCTCTGGGTAATAAAAGTTAAGCCGCGAGTAAATCCAACAAAGTTAAGCCACCGGTGTTGATTGCATTGTCTGTCAATTTGGTGATCACGAGGCTGTTGTCACATCGCGGTCAATGTCGGCGGGGCACGCGACTCGCCCGCGCCGGTCGCCGCGCGACGGTCACCACGACGATTGTCAACAGCTGATCATTGCATGCCTACATAATATCATTTACTATTAAAATAGATAGGACTTTGCGCAACAGAAATCTAGTAAGTACGTGGTTTCTGTTTGATGCGTTGGAGAAGTCAGTTGCCGAATAACAGTCGGATAACTTTCTCAACGTCGGGGCCCGATCTAGCCATTTAGCCGCTCCGGGCAAAGAGCATTTTCGCCGCCCTTTACCTATACAGGAATCATATTTGTTGGGGGAAAATGGGAGGATTATTTAAGTAAAATACTCAAATATTTCCACTGCCAGACTTAAGGTATGTTAGCTGGTAAAATTCTCAAACTTAAGTGGTGGATGGCTAGGTTGGAAGATAGGAATAAGTCTATTTCGCCGCCCCTCATTTTTGCCGCTCTGGGCAAATGCCCGGCTCGCCCCCTCCCCCCTGAGCCCGGCCCTGCTCAACATTGCTGTTTCTGCCTGATACGTTACAATTGGTGGGGGATATCTGGTCGCCATTAAGGCGACGCCTTGATAATTTGGCTGTAGCGATATGGATTTTTCTCAGCAATGACTAAAGCTAAGAAATTAAAGTTCATTGTCAGTATTCATCAATGTCTTTGTTTTTGAATTACCCATAGCATAACACGGTTGGTCAATTTTTATAACACGGAATAATAAATTAAGTAAAAAAGGGATTCTAATTTTGCCAACAGAGGAGAGTGATTTAAGCTTCCAAAATTTGTACATAGATTGGTTGCTTGCTATGCTTGAGCATACACTTTAATTTGCCCATATTAGCCTATATGAAATATATTTATGGTTTTTAAATTACGCGACAAAAACCATTTTATCGCTTACGCCTTTTCCATTTCTTGCTGTTTCATTTCTTATCTTCTATGAGAGGCCGGGCCGGCGTATCCAACACGGTTTTTTACTTTAACACGGCGTCACCTTAAACCTTACCAGCAGGCTTAGACTTCAGATTATACAGGGTGTAACAAAAATAAGTGATAATACTTTAGGATGTGTACGTGTTCCTTGTAGAGAGTTCGCTGTGAAAGTAGCAGCCCTGAAAGACCAACTTTTTTTTTTCACTTTTGTATGGGGAAACTCGTGACGCTCGGGCCCTTGCCCATACAAAAGTGAAAAAATTTTTTCGTCTTTCAGCGCTGCTACTTTCACAGTGAAGTCTCTACAAGGAACACATACACACCCTAAGGTATTATCACTTATTTTTGTTACACACTGTATACCACAAATCTGATATCTATTGAAATAAGGTAGTGGTACCCCTTATTCCTATAGATATCAGATTTGTGGTTAAGTACATATTATAATTTATAATATTCCGTATAAGTATTGGAAAATAATATGTTTTACAATGATTACTTGTGTTGTTGACTGTGGCGTAAATCGTAACCGAGCCAAAAATTAAGATAACAAAATATGAGTCATCAGACAATCCGGAATATAGTTTGCTGATGAATAATGATAAATTAATTATTTCACACCTAGTTTGTTAAATTGAAGTTTTATTCAATTTAATAAACAAGGTTCATGGAATTCATGGAATTTTTAGTCGTTATGCCTTCCTTCATTAAGACAATTGTATTGAATTATACCACAGGCCCAGCAAATGAAATGACGACAATACTTGTAAGTATTCAGATGTAATAAGATTGGAGACGTAGCTTCGCCCACGCAAAGACTCTACGGAATAATAATTATTAATTAAAAGTTATAACAATCGACGCTTCAAAATTATTCAAATTAAAAAAATAAAATTCAAATAAGTCCTTGAAAGAAGGCCAAGGAATAGAAGCCATGACATGGCTTCTATTCCTTGGCCTTCTTTCAAAGCGTCTGTACGTTTCCCACTTAATGCTAACCGAAACTTTATTAATTATTCTTTGAAAAAATATCAAATATTATGTATATTGTACATATTATAAATGTATAATAATCATGAGCATAGCTACACCAAATAAGTACACAAATATTTTCTCTATTGACGTCGATACAGGCTTTAAATTTTTTGTTGATTTCAGCCATTTTTCGGGACAAATTATAATATTATAAGTATTCATTCGTAGCCTAAATTTAGTAAGTATTCACTTGCCAGTTGCCACGGACATAATATCTGATAAGGACCGGCCGGCCGGCGCCCCGCGGGCCCCGCCCCCCGCACCCGCATGAGGGGCGTATCCTTTTATTAAATTACTCGTAAATGATAGATCTCATTTATAAATAGAATATAAATAGTTGATTGCGACTTCCTTGCCCACTTTCACCAAACTTTATGATGTTCGTCTATTTGTGACAACATAATAATAGATCATTTTATACGAGCTACGAGACGCGTATTTTAGCTCAAATTTTATATTTACATTTTTCCACTTATGTGAATATTTTGTTGATATAATGAATAACCTAATTTAACATGTACATGTTTAGATATTGGGAACATATAAACAGGGTATTGTTGCCTTGTTGTACACAAGTCTGCAATCTTATTCCGAGTATACTGACCCGCTGAGCTGCATTATCACATATCAGGCACCGCTTTGGGTCAATGTCAGTTCTGTTGCGACTTGTAGTAAGCTTAGAACCCTACAGAGAGGACATACGCAAATATGACCTCTCTATAAATCCTGCAAATCTACCCGTAACAACAGCGTTACCTGTAGATTCAGAGGGCTAAGAGTTCAACCAAAATTCTAGTGTATTTTATATTTATAGATATTGTGAGAACAGTGCTCGTGCAGCATTTCAGTCGCCAACGAGTCTGAGCGCCCAAAGGTCACGGACGAAGCAGCCGCCGCCGCCCGCCGCACGCCAGGTTATATAAAACACAGCCTGCACTCAGCCGAAGTGCACTCAAGGATAGCGGTGCGATTGTATTACTATTTACTAGTTTCACATTAGACATACATAAATGTATTAGCCAGTAAACAATTTGAGAACAAAAGGCCATTAATTGCATAAGATGATAAGCGAAAAAGTGAAGTGATTATGAGACGCTAAAATTTCAAAACAAACGCACCTGAGAAAGGATTTTCAAAAATTTCAATGACTGATCAAAGTTTCTTTAAATATCACTGATTGGAATTTACAAAGCAGATACCTAGTACCTATTGATAGATACCTAATACCTATTGGAATTTACAAAGCAGATACCTAGCTGATTAAAACGTAGGTAAATATTCCACTAATGCAATAGGAATATTAAAATCGCAAAAAATCGAGTCGGTACCGAACAAGAGCATTAGCACTGTAATTAGTGTATTGCGCAACGAGCACGGCCTTTCATGGTCTGGACTCTGGGACATCCTTGTTCCAACGGTTCGGATTTTAAGTTTCTCACAAATAAAAGTCATAGAGAATCCTCCATATTCCTATTAAACTTTTAAAAACGCGATAATGTAAGCGTATGCGACTGCGAGGACCATTGTACGATTTTCTAACCTAGCGTACCTTTAGTAATAAAAACTCCGGCATGTTATTTTTTATGAAATGGTACATACTACATAGCTTCCAAAAATAGGGGATTTTTACAGAATATTGACGGCCTACGTTGGTCCCAAAAGCCGGACGACTGATAACTTACGTGACGTCACGAAGCAACTATGCATTTCGTAATCACGTGCTAAACACCAGTTAGGGTTTTCCACTACAACTTACAACCAACAAAAGCGAGCATAAATTATATTTTTATATCGATCGTGGCCTGAACCACCGTAAACATTTCTACAAACTAGTAGGTATTTCTCGCACTCTCGCACTCGCACGACTTATAATAATATTATAGTCGCCGAATCTTTATTAGTAGTGTAATAAGATAAGTTAAGAAGCTTATAAAAAATTGCATTATAAAATATGAATAGATTCATCTAAATCGTAATTAAATATTTTACCCGCTAACAGGTAGCCGTAGCGAGTTGTAGCTAAAACCACGGAAAGAATTTGGACGCCTGAAGCAGCCTTGCTGAACAGTAAGACTGGCAAGATCATAAAGATAACAATTTAACTGTGATTAGTACTACACGCTCCACTTGTGACTGTTTACTTGCACGACCTTGCGAGTTGCGCCTGCGCAGCGCGCGAGCCTTATTTACAAGTTCCGACGATCATGACATTAGCACGCGACTTTGTCTTCGGAATATGAGTTACATACAGTTAACAAGAGTGACGTCATCAGCGAAATGTCGGACCAATGACGCTCACGTATTCCGTTGGAACGAAATCGGTAGCGTAATGTAATGATTCACTCTCTTCCTAAGTCGTTTTCTTGTGCTGAAGGCAGGTCAAGTAGTCCTGATGTCACTGCGACCCTTGAATAGATCCCCTATTGTGACTAAGTCGTACAGGCTATAGTAATAAATAATTAATCATAAAAGTATATCGTGATCGATAGAATTTATTCTTACTATTAAGTATGGGTTGCATCAGAGGCGTGGTTAAAGGTAAAGTTATGGTTCTATAGTTAAGGCTAACTTTAACTTTAACCTTGACCACAGAATTTGACAGATGACCCGACAAGGCTTGAAATGAACGTGGGCGGGGCGCTGCTGGTAAAGGAGAACTGTCAAAAATTGCGTTTTTGTATGATGACAGCGTTAGTTCTTTTTTTCGCCACGTTCATTCAAAGCCTTGTCGAGCTCAAGGTTATGGTTAAATATGGCGTCCATTTTTGACTTTAACCAAAGATTTGACATTTTGCATTGTAGTTATCGTTAAAGTTACAATTATAGCTAAAGTAAGTTGGTGCAACCCACCATAACTGTATAATTTAACATTTTTTACTCTGTTTACCTTGAGATCGTGTTTAAGACGAAGCACGTGATTTCAATGGTACAACTTAGTATATACAGTTTTGTGTGTAAATAAATGTGTCGGTTTGACGTTTTGCCTGCATGTAGTAATGTAGTACCTGCCTATGTACAAATAAACAAAATTTGAAATTACCTAAGCATACCTCGCAAAAGAATACACACAGGCAGGATGTCATTAATTTATTTTTTAATTAATGTATGTGTCGACTGTCGTCATTCCGAATTATAATAAAAGAGATAATAGAAACTGGTAACACCATTTCACATACTAGCATATTATGGCTTGAACATTACAGTGAGGTAAATATTCTCACGTACTATTTCAAATTTAAATAAAATATGTAGCCCGTAACTTTTTGGGCCAAAATTACTATATTGCGCGGGAACTGCACACAACACATTCTGTTGTAGTAAAATCCTTTTCTATGCCTTTTTTATCTCTAGATCAAATTTCATCCGAATCGTTGGGGTTTGAGCGTGAAGAGATAACAGACGGACACACGTTCGTATTTATATTATTAGTATGGACATTGGATAAATGTATTGTATTTACCTGATTAGTAATGTCGTAGACTACGATGGCCGCCTGCGCGCCCCGGTAGTACATTGGCGCTAAACTGTGATACCTGCAACACCACAACACATAAATCGACTGCTCTTATCGTATTAATTATAATATTATACATATACAACATGACTGGTGAGACATGGTCAATACTTAAGGAGAGTACTCGGTACTCGATTCTCATTATAATTATGTAATAAAATTAGGTACTTACTTAATTTTTGACCAAATTTCCCTTTAAATAAATGAATCATGGACACTTACCGCCGTAATCAGACCGCCGTACTCGGAGACATTTAATGACGATTAACCTTCAATTTAATGGAGAGTTTGACAGATAATGTATGGGGCTTATGTCAAAATTTTGAATTAATTACATTTAAGTAATTAATGTTCCACTCTGAGTGCGGCAGTTAGTAAATTACCGCGCGCTACCCCTCCCGCCGTTGGGTAAATAATTTCAACTAATATAATAGCCAAATAACACGTCCACGAGTATTGAACATGTCTCACCAGTCATACTGTATACAGCTGCCACTATATTATCTTGACGGACGCATCATCCGCTGAAGACGTGAAGAGGGTCCATCAGCAGATCATCCGCCGACATATAAAGGCGGATTCTCTTGCAGGGTGTTTTTAAACATTTTAGGTACCTAACTGTGTAAAATATTTTTTACCCAACTATGCAGCAATATAATAAACCCAAAATAATTGAAAATAATCGGCCAAGTGCGAGTTGGACTAGCGCACAAAGGGTTCCGTACCGTAAAGGAGCAAAAAATATGAGAGGGGCTCCCATACAAAAACACAATTTTTATTAACCCTTATTTTTATTTTATTATTAAATATTAAAGTACACATACAACAAAAGAATATGTGAAAAATTCAAGTGCCTACCTCTTGCCATTATTGATATAGAGCGAAAAAGGCTGAAAAAATCACGTTTGTTGTATAATATTTATGGGGGGCTCCCTTAAATATTAATTTTATTTTGTTTTCAGTATTTGTTGTTATAGCGGCAACAGATATACACAGTCTGAAAATTTCAGAAGTCTAACTATAGCAGTTCTTGAGATACAGCCTGGAGACAGACAGACGGACAGACAGACATCCAAGTCTTAGTAATAGGGTCCCTTTTTACCCTTTGGGTACGGAACCCTAAAAATGGGGAGTCCGTAATTACATATTTATCAACTATCAATAGCCCAGATAACATTGGCTCTTTATAATTTTCATACCTATAACCGTGAAATGATCTTTTGTATTTGAACTATTCCAAAACTCCCAATATTGGACTTACATCTACATATTTTCTTCTTACAAAATAATCAGCCAAGTGCGAGTCGGACTCGCGCACGAAGAGTTATGTTATAGAGCAAAAATTAAATTAATTTTTTATTTTATTTTAATATTATTATTAATGATTAAAGTAAACATATAATTAGGGCTTTTGTGTGAAAATTTCAAGTACCTACCTGTTCTCATTATTGATAACAAGCAGGCTAAAAATATCACATTTGTTGTATGGGAGCCCCCCCTTAAATATTATTTTATTTTTGCGAAAATATCAACCTATTACAGTTCATAAGATACAGCTTGGTGACAGACAGACCGGTGGACCGACAACAAAGTCTTAGTCATAGGGTCCCGTTTTTACCCTATGGGTACGGAACCCTAAAAACGACTTTTTTTTATACATCCTTCTGGCTTAAAGCCAGCATTTAATTGTAGGCAGATGTTACACAATATGTTATTGTTAACGCACCTTTCCTGCCCCGCTGTGTCCCATATCTCGAACTTAACGGTGGTGTCGTCGAGGCAGAGCGTCTGCGTGAGGAAGGCGGCGCCGATGGTGCTCTCCTGGTACTCGTGGAACTGGCCCTTCACGAAGCGCAGCACCAGCGACGATTTGCCCACCGCCGACTCCCCTAGCAGCACCAGCTTGAACTGGCACACCTTGGTCTGCGGCGCGCCGTTGCCCCGCGCCGCCGCTCCGCTCCTGTTTGTCGACATTGCCTGCAATATACCCTAATATCAATAAATATAATAGAAATAAGATAATGAAAAATATTATTGAGTAGATTCTGATGGTCTCTGAGAGATTGATTGTGAGAGTTGTATGTAGTATGAAGTAAAGATCAGGACTCAGCAGTACTAACTTGTCAAACTGAAGTAAGAGCACTTAAGTTGAGTGTATGTCAAATGAACTATGAAGTAAAGATTGTTTTGTAAGTTAGTACTGCTGATGCTTTTACACACTCTCTTAGTTCAAAACAATAAGCAAGTTGCCAAACAAGTTAATGCTGATTCACATTGAAACAGCAGCTTGTAAGCAGCCCAATATCTAGTAATGGTAAACATGTTTCAACCGAGTCCAGCAACAACCTGGCACCTGCTACTGTATCAATCAGCACTTACAAATTCTCTTGATTGAGTTTCTCTTTTCATGCACAAAATTAACTCATTCAAACATTTAAGAGCTGTGAATTGTGATGCCAAACATATAGATAAACATTCACTGATAAGACACTTCAAAACACGAGGACTGAAGAGTGACTATAGTAAATGTTAATAATATTTATAGTTTTCTTAGTTTTATCGTGGATTCTTGGAAATCTATTGTCATCCCGGTCGGATTCGACCTCTTGGGGCTTGACAGGTTATTGTCAACATAACTTTATAATATTATGTTATTAGTACTATAAAAATAAAACAAATAAAAGTTGTAACAATACAGAACAGAATGATTACTACATGATAACACAGTGAAGCTAAATATTATTTTGCCATGATAATACAACAAAGTATCATCTAAGACCTATTGATAAAAATATTGTTGTTTCAAATACATAATAATTGTGAAATAAATTAGCCATGATTGTTTTAATATTATATTTTTTATGGTAAAAGAGAATAATGGTATAATCTACTTAATGAAAGTAGATTAAGGTATGACACAGTAGTATGGGCTACGAGTATTGGCTCTAAAATTAATTTAATACATACAGTGTAGAACAGCTGATATATTATGTAAATCAATAATTTAAATCATCTGTTCTTAATTCTAACAGTTCTGGAAAAACATTACATCAGAATAGTATTTGTTGCTTAGGAATTCTTATTAGATATTCTTATAAGTCAAACAGGGGGTGGACGCAAACTTACGTGAATTACAGATAGTTGTTAGTAGGTAGTAGTTTATTATTTATAATACACTACAGCTAATGTGCTACAGGCACTTCAATTGTTTTTTATCTTGCACACTCCGTGTATTATTGTTTCAATGGTTCAACACCTTCACAACAATGAACTCTCTACACACTCTGAAACTCACTCACCGGCTAGCAACGATACGAAAACACAATTTGATACCATCTGAAGGAGTCAACATTAAAACTAAGTGAAAAAAAACACTAACCGTCCCGTAAACCGATCAAAACGCAATAAAGAAGAAATCAGGACAAAAAAAACTTGTTATCTTTGCGTGCGTAGGATCGCGAAATCACAAAGGTAAACTGAACAATGAAACACTATCGCAGATAATGCCTCGCTCTGATCTTACAGTAAATTGTGTCAATTTACCAGCACGGTAAAAATTGCCTTCGAAATTATTGTCGACCGATGACTAACCGTGTCAGCTCGTATCGCTCCTTCCTTGTCCGACTACTTCCAATTCGCGGAGACAATCAGCTGTAGCCCATTATACCGATATTAGTATTAGCGAGGTTTAAGCACCCTGCTGAACGTACAATGGCTTAGTGCTGATATGTAAGTCTGCAGTAGAGATTTCCTACGCGACAATATTCGATAAAATGACGCATTTTCTAGATTATAAGGACGTGAAAGACGTACCCTCCCTGTTGATATATTTCCGTTAAGCACTCGTAAAGGGCGACAAATCCTCAAAAGGTCGCCGAGAATCCAATAATTTCATTAATCACACACTTATTATATAAAGAAACCACTAATTGAATGACTTTATTGAAAAACTAACAAAAATGCAAAATGACCACGAACAAACATGGAAGCGAGAGCGAGCGAGCATGAAATAAAAAATAACGATTGTCTATGAAACTTGTCATTTTTTTAACACTACTAGTCTATGGTGTATGGCTGTATGGGCATCGCTCCCTTTGCATGTCCCGACCGGGACAAATTCAAAAAAAGTCTATGGTGTACCGTGGTCCGTGTGGCGGTGTACTGCATAGACATAATATATACTGTCGGTGTACTGCAACCTCAGAACAGGGAATTATGGAGAAGTGTTACTGCCATAGACATAATATATATTATGGTTACTAAACTTCTTGGTTACTGCCGATCCACACTCAGCGCGCCGCGGATCGCGCATACTGCCAAATTTACTGATCCACACTCGCAAAGTTCGCGACATGTCCGCAATGTTGCCACTTTTTTATTTCTTCACTTTCTTGACGCACTATAGTTTGCGCTTTTGAGCCGTATTTATCTTACTTTATATTATAAAGTAAGATAAATACGGATAAAAAAAAGATAAAGAACTAGATGACCCGCGCGGCTTCACTCGCGTAAATTATTAGGAATTTTACGGAAAATATTTTAACTGACTTTCAAAATGGGGGAGGTGTTATGTTCGTTTTTTTATATTCAACGATTACTCCGCCGTCTGTGAACCGATGTTCAAAATGTTTCTTTTGGCGTACCAAATTGGAATGATACTCTATCATCCCAATTTAGTACTATACTCACAAAAGTAGTGATCGCGACAGCGCGCTGCGGTTCGCGGCGCGCTGTCACGCGCGAGTGTGGATCGGCAGTCACTCATGCTTCGCAGGAATTTCGCGGCGCCGCGGCGTCGCGCACGGTTCGCGCGCGTGTGGGGATGCGGTCGGGGAACCAGCCGCGAAGTGCGCAAAATATGCGAACCGGATCCACACTCACGTTTCGTGGAAATTCCGCGGCGTCGTTCGCGGTTCGCGCGCGAGTGGGGATGGGGCCTTATGTAGCGCCGTTTATAAGGAACTGATTACTGAATGAACGAATTCTGTTGAATTTGATGCATCGCCGGATGCAATGTGTGAGTACGGACGATCTGAAGGTAAAAATATTTGCTAATGTCGCATGCGGGCGGGAACAGGGAAATAAGGAGAAGTGTTATGTAGCGCCGTTTATATGGAAACCTATGTCGCCGACTTCAATGACACTATATTGTCAGAATAGTGTCAACGGTACACGGTCTAGTGATGTCCGGTGTATCTACGGTGTCGATTAATTATTATTACGACGATATCGATGTATTTTGGTAGGTATTTAAATACTATTAAAAGAATTAAAGTGATAAATAATTAATATCACATAGTCTAACAAAAATAATTTAAAGGCCGAAAAAGGTTGAAATCATCCATGATTACGAAAAACTTTTACTATGGGACCAACTCAATTCGGCAAAATAATCAACTGTTTGACAAAATCGTAACTAGGCAATAGATAAACATTCATAATATTATATAATCAGATGTTAAGTTGAAAAAAGACAAATATGTCTGCGTAAACCACATTCAAATCAGATCAGTAGTTTTCGTGTGATGCTGGAACAAACATACAGACAGACAGACACAAAAAACTAGCCACAGTTTTGGCTTCTATAGCGATGTAGTAACATCCCCCGCTTATTATTTTTTGAATATCTTTAAGAAGAAAAAAAGGGACCCTATAAAGGGACTCTATTCCTAAGACTTCGATGTCTTATTGTCTGTCTCGGCTGTATATCTCCATAACCACTACTCTTCTGAAATTTTCACAGATTGTGTAATGTCGGCTGTACACTCTCGCCGAGAGCTCTCGGGCGAGAGTCTCGTGCGAGAGCCCCTTGCCCGAGTGCGATCATGTACATTCTCGCTTAGTTCAATTGCAGTTATGAACTCAGAGAAGATGGACCATTATTTTTCTCTATGCATCGAAAGATATCATTGTAATCCAAAGATCTATAATCATATTTAATTTTATTTCTCACAGATAATGACTGATAATGACGTTTATTATTGTTATTTTTCTGTTCTGCACTGTCTAGCGGCGCGACTAGTAGTGAAAAACGCGAGTGCACAGTAATGCGCTCGCTTTCCTCGCGAGACCCTTTGTCTCGGGCGCAAAATACCGACACCGGACCGAGAGGGTCCGAGACAGGCGAGACGAGGCGAGCGCACCCATTTACACTCTCGCACTCGGGCCGCCTCGCTGTGTCTCGGCGAGAGTGTACAGCCGACATAATGTGTATGTCTGTTACCGATAAAATAACAGATACTAAAACAAATTAAATTTAATATAGGGGGGGGGGGGGGGCTCCCACACAACAAACGTGATTTTTTTGCTATTTTTTGCTCGATATCAATAATGGCAACAGGTACTAGGTAGGCACTTGAAAAGTACAAAATACTCCATTGTATTTATACTTTAACAATTAATAGTAAAATTAAAATAAACTAAATAATTAAGGATCTTGCACAGGCCGTTGCGGCGGCTGCAACTCGAGCACATTGTTCGAAACACTCGCGGGATTATTTGTCGAACTACCGCCCGCGACATTTATGTCCGAATCGCGTACTCGCGTATCACTATTACTGCACATTATTAAGTTAGTCAGATAAAAAACTTACTGCGATAAATGTTCAAATTGTTCATTACGTGAGTAATGTGGCGGGAACGTTTACTCACGGAGCGGAAACGGATGTTTCCGCATGGGTCCAAATCATAAAGATATAATGCTACAGTACAGTACTATACGACAGTATATATGTAGCTAGGAATCATTTTTAGAAAATGTAATTTTATTCGTGCTTTATCGAATACCGAGCAAAGCTCGGTCAAATAGCTAGTAATAATTAACATCAAACACTATAGTACAGCGATGCTTTAAATAAACTGCTGTATCACTTTTAATTTGGGTTATAGAAGTTTGATGTTTACATAATGAGTAAAATTATTATTAGAATGAAAACAAAGTGACTATTGAAATGACATTGATTTTGTTATGATTATGTGTTGTCAAACAGATAACGAGGCAGATTAAGGTTACAATCTTTTAAATAAATGATCAGATTCTTCACCTTATATTTTTTAAATTCGATAAAAAAGTACATCACTAAACGTCAAGTCTACTAATTTCTATGTTGATTAAATATCGAAAATCAAGCCATGTTATATTCTATTCTATCACAAATCTTATTTATTGTCTAATTATTAACTAAATTAGCACATACGAAGTCAAGCCATCGGAAAGATAACAAAAATTTTAGTAAAAATATAAACGTACCGATCCAAGGACAAACTTTTTTAAATTTCTTAACTTTTTTGATAAAGAAGAAGAGAAGGACTATAAATTAATTAAAAAAAAGCAAATTGGTCGAAAAATTTGACCGATATATCAATATTTTTTTCGCGATATATCGAGACCGATATTGATATTTTTTCAAATATCGATGTATCGATATATCGTTATTTTCTTACAATATCGACATCCCTTTAATACGACACTTTGACAGTTTATGTACCAAATATATACTAGTAACCTGTGTTATGTACCTCGGAGCACAGATTACTAGTTTAAATTTGTAGACCTCGGAGAACCGGAACATAAAATGGCGGACCGGCCACACTATTTTGATTTGGTAGAGACCATTATGCCGCATCCACTTAAAAAAGTCAATGGATTAATCAGATGTCAAAACTCAAATCGCGGATCGCCGTGATTTTTATTTTGACTTGATACACATGTTTCTATTTTCCAAATAACTAGCTTGCTACATACATTAATCTGTGCAATTATCTCTGCAGAATATGAATAATTAGTATTTTTAGGTAAATAAAACTGAATTCTTACCATGAAGATTACAAGATATAAGAAAGTTCAAAAATATTTAAAGTTTTATTACAATAACTATGGATTCCATCAACCATACCAAGTTTTAATCGATGGCACCTTCTGTTTTTCAGCTTTCAAAGTAAGTCGTCTTGTTTTTTGCAGTCGTGTTTTGGTTACTGCTCGATTCAGTCGCTTAAAGCTATGGATAGTAAATATCGAAGGAACGGTCGGCTCATCGATATAGTCGACGAGGAATGGAGGGCCGAGCAGTTGCCTCATGAAGATATTCAAGTTCCATTAGAAGAACTACCAGATCCCGAGGCCGACAGTGCGGATTCTCATCTTACACTTAAAGAACAAAGTATGAGGTGGCAGGAAAATTTTCCAGAGCCTGCGAGCAGTAATCAAAACTAGGTATTTTGTTCTTTATTCTAAAATATTTATAATTTCCTATAGATTGCTTATGGATATACTATTTACTTTTACAGGAACATATTAATGTGAGAGACCAGATAACTAAGTACTTGAATGGTAAAGCAAAATTATTAACCACTCGATGCATTATCATAGAAACAGAAAAGATTGCCAAGAAGACTCATGGAGCTTTAACAATATTGAAACAATTTGGTATTCACGAATGTAATCACAAGGATCCTGTATCAGGATCTCAGTGTATATTGTCAATGGTGGGCAAGAAAAATGAAAATCACTACATATTAGCAACTCAAGATAGAGATTTACAAGAAAAACTTAGACTTAAACCAGGTATACCACTTTTGTATCTACATAACAAGTCTCCAACGCTGGAAAAGCCATCCAAAGCCAGCTACAATAAAGCTGGTCTCTCTATGGAGTCAAATAAATACATGTTCATAAGTGAAACACAAAATGAAGCTTTAAAAAACATAAAAAAAGCTATGGGAGTGGAAGAAAAATTAGAGGAACAAAAAATAATAGTCAAAAGGAAGAAACCTAAAAATCCTAATCCCTTATCATGTAAAAAGAAGAAAAAGAAATCAAACAGTGGCCAAAATACTAAAAACAAAGCAGTTCTTGATGGCAAAGTAAAGAAAAGAAAGAAAAATAAAATAATTAAAATAGTAGAAGCTTCAACATAAATAAATAATATTTTACTTAAAGTAAAAACATGTTTTATTTATCTTTTGGTACTTAATTGATACATTCTGATTATGTATAATTTTTTATTCAATTAAAAGGCCAAACCAATCTCAATCGATGCACACCAAATACAAGTATGTGTATCAAAGGTAGATTATTCATGTAAATGGTATGGAAGTGGGATAAAATATCATAACTTTCATCCGGAGAAAAGACTTCTTGTCCGTCTGGGGAGTCCTGCATAATTATACAAGTATTCTCAGTACTAAAAATCATCATGGTGTGGTTATCTTTTTACATAGAATACAAAAGTTTTAATTTCTCAGAGATAAGAGTTAACTCTTATCTCTGAGAAATCAAAACTTTAACAACAAAAAGCAATTAAGATCTAGCAAGATTGTTTTTTGTTGTTACAATAGCTTAAACCAGCCATACTCAACCTGAGGCTCGCCGGGATCAGAGGCCCGCGTTAGTTAACCCCTCGATCGAGGAAAGAAATCTAGGCAGACAATTTGTACAAATAATGTAATAACTTTACAATCTAACTATATTTTATGTTTTTGTAGAGAACATTATAATATTCAGTTAAATTTTCTATCTATCTAGCCATCATAATATAGTATTTAGCCATTTTAAAATTCACCCCTACCGGCAAAATAGTGCAGTTGTCGTGAAAGTTTTTCATTTTATCGCTAACTTTGAAAAAATTTATTGCTTTAACCATAAAACACTTTGATTGCGATTTGCAGGCTGTGCGCGTGTCCCGCGACATGACACCAAGACCAAAACGTGTTTGTGGCCCGTATAAAAAAAGGTTGAGTATGACTGGCATAAACAATGTTGTCTTATTTCAAGAATGTATAAGATTTATTACCTCTATAGTAAGACGAATCAGAACTTCTTTAAAATAATCCCAAATTTCTTTAGGCTGCCTCCAATCATTACTCTTCATGTAATTATGAGTAGAGATATAAATATTGAGTAGACATGTCAATTTAAAAGCAGTAAAGTCTTTCTGAGCTGCATAATCAATCGCCTCCAGGAAAAGCAATGCCAAAAAGTTATTTTCAGTCCTATGTGATTGGTTAACAATATCTTTTTTTACTAGGTACTCTGCTGATAAGACATCTTTGATTACGTGCATTATTAGTATAGGTGATATTAACAGAGGCTGGTAAAAATGGCATCTTACCTAATATTAATAACTGATTCTTGTTAGAGTCAAACTGTAATGTTTTTATTATGTTGACCACATCAGCGTCATTTAAAATGGAGTTTATAAGCAAGTGAGGTTTAAGATCAATAATAGGTTTCGTGAATGGAGGGAACTTGTGATCCTTTTTCATGCAATATAGAAGGAAGGGAGCCGAAATATTTGATGTTAACATTTCTTTATGTTTTTTTGAAAAGATTGGTAAGGACACACATTTTTGTCTCACATCAATTTTCTTCATGTTTTTAACAAAAAAAACATAGAGAAATGTAAGTACCGTACCGTATAGTTATTAGATAAACATACACCGGATAATGAAAAATTTCTTAACTTGTGTATTTCAAGTCTTGTCAAAAATATGATTGTCAATTTAACATTCAAACAAGTTAAGGGTTTTATGTAGGGCTTTACTGTATATAAGATTCTACCTCCATACAAGTACGCGTAATAGAGGTCAGTGAGGGCTTGGACAAAACATTAAAAACCAAAGTTAAAACTTAAAATTGTATTGAGCCCAATTGGCTATAATGTTAGGTACACTTAGTTCGAACACCTTTAAGATAGTATTCGATTCAAGACGACCGAGACCGGCAACCGGTCGCAGGTCGCGGGGCGACAGCTACCGACCGAGTCGTGCTACCTATATACCCATATGAAACACGTAAAAATTTCGTATTCGTGCGAAGAATACGCGGCACTTTTGTATCGGTCGCGCCACGGCACTGCCTTGTGAGCGACTGGGTCGCGCGACGCAAGTCGACGGCAGGCCACGCCCTGCGCCCACACGTCGCTCGACTCGGTCACTTGCATCGGTCAACACTTCCTATTAATTCATATTATAAAGCCGTGGGTCGCGGTCGCGGTCTCGAGTCGCGGTCGTCTTGATTCGAATGCTACCTTTAGACATAAAGGAATATATTATAGTGTCAAGAAAGTGAAGAAATTAAAAAGTGGCAACATTGTAGTGTCATCCCTTTCAAATCAATCAATTTCTTCACTTTTTTGACAGACTATAAATTTTATATAAATTATAATAATACACCTACAACATAATAGTTAAAGTATAAATTTGTTTACAAAGTTTTATTTACTATTGTATAATTTTTATGTTCTACTTTGTCCTATTAATTTTGTTTTCTGCTTTATTGCGACTTTCAATGTCAAAATTATCCCAATACCGACCAGAAAAATTCTTTTGTTCAGTGTCTGAGTCACTAGAATTTCTTTTTTTAGTTTTTTGAACTTTTTTCTTATTGTTCCTGTTATTAGTGTCTCTATTTGAATTTGAATCGCTATTTTCTGTACCAGTGTCACTATCGGAACTTGAATCACTCTCAGAACTTGTGTTGCTGCTGTCTGTGTCACTTTTTTGTTTTATTTTTTGTTTTTTATTCTTTCTTTTATCCTTACTTTTTGAATATTTTTCAACCTTTTGTTCCTCGTATTTTTTTCTATCGTAATCTTTTGGGCTTTCATGTTCTAACATATCTCTGTGTATTTTTTTGTCTTGTCTTGCTTCATCATTGTTTTCTCTTATTTCTCTAGCTTCTTTTTTACTATCTTTCCGCTGTCGTAATGCTTCTGTTCTGCTTCTTTCCTCATTTTCTCTTTCTCTTCTTCGCATGCTTTCGCTTTTATCTACTTTTCTGCGAGTTGTATCTTCCGTTTCTTCCATTCTTTTTGGTACATTATATGTTTCTCTGTTCTTTTCTGGTTCATGTCTACGCCTGGAATCATCATCGCGTCGGCGTCTAGTACCATTTTCATCATCCCGCCTTTGTCTACTGTGATCGTCGTCATTACGTCTTCGCCTAAAATGATCATCATCATCTTGCTTACGTCTAATATCAATTTCTTCATCCTGCCCACGTCGTGTATTATTCGCACTATCCTGTCTTCGTCTGGCATCATTTTCATCATCCCGCTTACGTCGCGTATCTTTGCCATCATCCCGTTCACGCCTGGCATTATTGTCATCATCTCGTCTACGTCTGTTATCATTATCATCATCTCGTTTACGTGTGTCATTTTCTTCATCCCGCCTTCGCATATTATTTTCGTCCCGACTACGTCTTGAATCATCCTTTGTACGTCGCGTTTCATCTTCGCTGTCATTTTTATGTCTCGTTTCATTGTCTTCGTAATTTCTTCTATGCCTCTGTTCATGATTTGTCTCATGTCTATTTCTATCTTTTCTGTTTGATTCTTCCTCATCTCTTTCTTTTCTTCTTCCACTTTCTTTATCTCTTGATCTAGTATCACCTTCATTACATTTATTTCTATCGTCATATCTTTCTCTTCTCTCCTTATCTACACTTCTGTCTCGTTTTTCCCGGTCTTTACGACCGTCTCCATTACTTTTTTGGTATTTATTCCTTCTACTATTTTCATGCTCCCTTTCATTGAGCCTAAAGCTTTCAGACCTATTTGGTTCCGCGCGTTTTGCACCTTGGCCGTATGTGTCATAAAAACCATCATGACCCCACCTCTTTGCTGATATATTGGATCCCGCTTCTTCTGGTTCTGGAGTCTGGGGCTTCTTTGCATTATCTTTTTTTCCCTTCTTACCTTTAGTTTTTTTTCCACTTTGCTCTTCTGTGTCTGAAATTCATATGAAAAATGTTAATGATGTATACCAATACCAAAATGTATTTAAATAACAATATTCAAACATGTAATTAGATATTCAATGTTCCTTTATAATGAGATGGTATTAGAAAATTCACAATTCAAGACATTGTTAACAAAATTTAACATAATTTAAAACAACATAATCTGCTAATTAAATGATCACATTTAATAAAAAAAAAAACAAAATATGTATAGTGGCTCTCACCACTCGAGTCACTGGAGGAAGAATCAGAGCTGCTACTACTACTAGAGCTGGAACTGGAATCTGAACTTGTCTCGCTGTCTATATTGATTTCTGTGACTGGTGGTGGAACATTCTGAAAAATGTTTAGTCTTATTTACTTTGCAGTTTTGTTATGTGTAAAATGACTTAGGTACTTAGATAATTTTATTGAAACACATAATAATTTTATTGAAACACATAATAAATTATTTTTTAAGGCAAGTGAACAAGTGTTAATTGTGTTACAAAAAAGTATTTTTATTAAGGCGAGAATAAACCCCAATTTCTTATTCCGCGACTTCCTTGGTAATAACGAAGTTTTAAAAAATATGAGGTATAAAGCACAATATTTAAAATACCTTAAACCTTAAACATTTTAATAAAACTTAATACTTTGGCTGTAATTAATTTACAAACTCACCTCCGATAAAAATCTATTTCATAGAAATATAAGTATTAACTAGGATAATTATACATTTTATTTGAATAAATTGTTAGTAAATCTATATTAAAAATTCTTTAACCGAACAATTTTGTTTCTTAATGTTTATTTCCAAAGATATTTAAAAAAAAAAACATGAAAAATAGAGAAAATCCGCTCGAGAGACTTCAGTTTTATGCTAAGCTAAAATGAATCTTATTGCGATGCGTATACGCTTGGTCTTTGGTTGTGTGCAAAGTTATTGTTTTGGATTGAGATTAATCCCCGCCTTAAATGTGGAATGTATACCTTGGGCATTTGTTTGAGATGCTCACGAAGCTCATCAGTCAAACCACCAAGACCAATGGAAGTGAAGAAATTGATGGAGAAACGAGTATTCTTTGGATTGTCTCTTGGGAATACCCCAGAGAAAGCCCCTTGCAATGTCCTGAAATAAATAAAAATATGTTACTTTTTAATATACTTATTAAAAATTTTAAAAAATATCACAAGCAAAATTCTGAAGAGATGGTTCACTTGATCATTTTATATTTGAAAAACCTTAAAGAATAACCTGGGTAAAATATAATAATAGGAAAAGTGAAATTTGATGAGTGAACCCCAAAAAGAACTTACGGGTCCTTGAGACGGTCATTTAGCTTTTTCAAGCCCATGTACTCGGCTAGCTCTTGAAACAGAATCTTAATGTAAATTCTACTAGAACTTGTAGTGTCCTCCTCATTCAGCTTGACACACTCCAGCACTTCCCAGCTGATAGAGTCAGTGAACAGGAGATGAGCAAAGAATTTGCTCACATTCCTAAGCCTATTTGTATCTAATCTATGTGCAGTAGCATAGGAATCTTTGAATATCTCTTCAAATGGACCTATGTAAATTCTGTTGATGTTACAGAACCTCTGGGCTAGAAGACCATAGAACTTCTCGTATGTCCTCTGTTCTGCGCAGCAATCTAGGAACATGTGGCAGAGTTCAATTTCCTGTCCAGGTTTCAGCTGCATTTTCATCAGTTTATGAGCACACTCCTCAAAGTCCAAACTGGAATTTATTGTGAGGTAGATGGTTCTACGTAGTGCCACCAAGTTGGTTTCAGTTTTGTCTATGATAGTCACATCTTTCTTTTCCTCGTCGTCCTCCTCATCTTCGGACTCATCACTCCCCGATCCATCGGAGCCATCCTCCTCTCCTGACTCTGCATCAGTCCCGAGTATTTCCTTGCTGAGGGTCTTATATTTCTGCTCATTTTCTTCATATTTGTCATCAAATTTAAAAACATCTGTAAAGAAAAATTAAATGCATTAGAAAACCCTAATTACATAAATGCCATTCTTTATATTGAATAACTTCCTAAGGTTTAAAATAAAAAACAAGACATGATCTTACTCAGAATATCCTGTGAATCCGTAGCATCGTCCAGTGTAAGAAGGTGTGTGAACTGCTCCTCTTCTGGCACCAGCTCCAACTCCTCTATAACGGCGGGGTGGTCCTTGAACCCGTCTTTCCAAACTTGGAACATAACTTCTATCATGTACTGAACTCTTTTATCCAGCTGCCCCTCATGTAGAATATTTCTAAGCATTTCAAATATAGCATTACAACCTTTTGAAGAGACTTCTGTTAATTTCTGTCCGCATTCCTTTAAGAAGGCTATTGCAACTTCGACTGAATCATCAGTAGGTGTCTCCACAAGTAGTGTCAGTAACTCCAAGGCCAAAATTTCGTGTGCAACTTTTTGATTTACGAGATGAGCAATGAAAGAAGCTGACGAAATACAGGTAGCCTTGTCGTTGCGTTTGAAACCTCTTTTAAATTGAATCACCAGCCTTTTTAGTAGGAGCTCTCCAATATTCGGAAAACGCGAATTAACGGCGGAGACGAGAGCCGCGTATACATTAGTGAACGTAGGCGACGCAGCTTGGGCCTGTATGACTGACCGACAGAGTAAACCGCGACCTCGCACTATGTTTTCTTTTAGAAGCTCTTTTATAATGATGCCGATATTACCGACATTGATCTTGTTGATGTGTCCGTGAATCGACTTTTTCAGAGCTTCCCAGGCGAGTCTCTGATATGCGACTGACGACTTATCGGTTATTTGTGCTTGCATCATCCGGAGACGTGCAGGAGGAATGTAAGCACCTCCAGTCCGTGTGTTGAGCATGTCAGTCTCTTTTGCCTTTCTGACGGGTGGATCTGGCTTAGTTTCAGCATCTTTTACATGTGTACGTTTTTGCTTTTCGTCGTTTCTAGCTGGCGACTTCGAATGTCTACGCTTGGATCGGTTCTCGTTTCGGTTTTCTTTGGGTGTCCTAGATCTTGATCGACGTCTTTTGGATCTTCTATCCCTATGCTTTTCCTCAGATGCTTCGTTATCGCTGTATTTATCATCTTTTATACGTTTGCTAGACCTGTACTCCATTTTTGGTTATTAAAAAAATTGGCTTACACAAAAACAATGTTAAGTTATATTATTACACGAGCAATAAGTAAAGATATTCTATAATTTTATTTACAAAATTATCATCCTAATAATTTTTACACATGTGAATAATCAAACAACAGTCAACAAGCTACAACACCGCCATTTTGCAATTTGCTGCGTTTGACACAATGAAGGAAACAGAAGTCAATGGTTTGACAGCTGCCATTTGCCAACGTGACAAATGTCATGTCATTCTTTATGACATGCGCATTTTTTTTCTCGATTTAGCCTTTAGTGGGCTGCATCAAAGGCTGCATAGTACAACCATTACATAGACATAAGACAATCTCTTTTTGATCCGCTGAGTTGTTGAATGATGATGATGAACAATGAAAGCGAGACCGCACTTTGGACCGCAGAGCGCACTAATACTATAATGAAACCTACCGGCTACCCCTACTTTTGGTCTAATAATACTACGCGGCACCTCATGAGTCACGGTACAATATGTCGTATGAGGTAACGTACAGTCTGTCAAAAAAGTCATGAAATTAAAAAGTGGTAACATCGTAGTGTCATCCCTTTCAAATCAATTAATAATAATAATACCTATGGACGCTTCACACCACGTCAGTCTGGCCCCGTGCTAAGTACCTAAAGGACTTGTGTTACAGGTACCAGACAACGGAAATATATTTAATACTTTTATACTATACATATATTTAAGATTTTTATTATATCATACACATATTTAATACACATCCAGACCCGGGAACATTGAAAACTTTTTGTTCCGTCGTTGGGATTCGAACCCGCGACCCCCGGCTTGAGCTACCAACGCGCTCACCATTGAGCCACAGAGGTCGTCTGGACTCTGGAATCTAAGAAAAAAGGGATGACACTACGATGTTGCCACTTTTTAATTTCATGACTTTTTTGACAGACTGCTTACAGATGAACGGCACGTGTCGGCGGCACGCGTCCGCGTCAGCGGCAGTCGACGGCAGACGACGGCACATGTCGGCGGCAGTCGACAGTTGTGACGTAGCGCGTAAAGGTAAGCGTCCACAGGTCGGTATCGTAGGTACGCAATGGACGTCTCGCATCAAACGGATTTTTTTTTACAGTACGTCCACTGTATCGGCAGCGTACGGATTACCGACTAGCCAGTATGTTTATCTTCAAATTAGTCCAAACAAAGTTCCTAAGTCAAAATTTCTATTTTTGACTATTCCATCCACACCCCCCCTTTTGAGCATTCATTTACTAGGCTAGTGGGTAAATTGTACGCTGCCGATTCAGCGGGCAAACTGTGAAAAAATTATCCATTTGATGCGAGACGTCCGTTGCGTATGATACCGACCTGTAAGAGGATCCCAAAAGGATAAGACATAAAGATTAGAATATTGTAATCTTAGTTGTTTCAGAGTTTTTTGAGTTGATCCTACACGAGTGGATCGTGTATATTATCCCACAAGCATTCGTGCTCTCTATTAAGTTGTATAAATTTTAAAGTATCTCCTTAACCTTTAGTTTTGCCGCAGAAATTCCAAACAGATATACACCGTACAAACGTTCGCCAGTGACTGGCTAAGTGGCTAGATGCGTCTGCACTCTGCACAATAATAATATGTCCGCAACGCTGGCGCGGGGGTCGAGGGGTATGCGGGCGGAGGTCACTGGCTAGAAAAATCGACAGGCGCTCTATTCGCGCCAGTCAGCGACCAAATAGCCTCTAGACGCCTAAGGCAAGGCGAATACTTTCAGAATGTAAGACTTATAGGTCTTACTTTAGATAATGACAGCAAAATCTGTCTTAGTATCGACCACATCCGTGACCCGTGTACATCTCGTACGTTTCATACAAAATATTTTTTTACTGTCAAGAATCAATTTATTCAGAGCTCAAATTACATATGGCTGCGTTCCAGAAGACGTTAATTTTAACCAAAACGCTCAAAACGTCCCCTTCTGCCGTTCCCTTTGGCGACCGGGGTCGTTTAGATCGCGGCTATGACGTCACTCATGACGTCATCATTTTCGCTCAAAACGACCCTTGACCCCCGCGATCCAGATGAGGTAAAAACGCTAACGCTCAAGACCGTAGTTTTTCCCGTTCCACTAGCTTGTGAGCGTCAGTGATACAAACCCAAGTGGAACGGATTATGGATCGTTTTGAGCGTTTTGAGAAAAGTTTAAAAAAAGAACTAAGTATATTTTTTTTATACATAAGTACTTACATTGGACAGAACTTGGATATTACGATCCTTTTCTTCACGTCGTAAATAAAAGTACATAGTTGTTTATACTTAGTTACATTTATTTTACAAATAAAATACATATTATAATATTTGTTTCGTTTTTAGTATTACATTTTTTTTACTGAAGTAATCATATTTTAATATAGTTAAACTTTTATTTTATTTCAGTTTTCACATTGAATCATATTATAATAACAAAACCACATGCTTTGAATATTGATTATTGACTATTGTCACATAAACGTTAGGTAACAATACGGCGTAATGCTAAGTCAACAGGTACAGGAGAGATGAAAATAAGAAATCATTTGACCTTTTATTTAAAATAATTTCTTTTCCAATCAAAATATTTTATTAAATGTTATTTAATATAATATGTATTTCAATTAAAATATTATTTGTAATGAAATAATATAAAGTTTTTTTGTCTCTACTCTCTCCTGAAAACTTTCCGAACATGGCTTTCGCGATTATAGTTACGTTAAAATTAAAAAAAAAACTAGAACGACCACTTTGACCCATCTTCGTCAAGGGTCGTTTTGAGCGAAAATGATGACGTCATGAGTGACGTCATAGCCGTGATCTAAACGACCCCGGTCGCCAAAGGGAACGGCAGAAGGGGACGTTTTGAGCGTTTTGGTTAAAATTAACGTCTTCTGGAACGCAGCCGACGAAGATGGGTCAAAGTGGTCGTTCTAGTTTTTTTTTTTAATTTTAACGTAACTATAATCGCGAAAGCCATGTTCGGAAAGTTTTCAGGAGAGAGTAGAGACAAAAAAACTTTATATTATTTCATTACAAATAATATTTTAATTGAAATACATATTATATTAAATAACATTTAATAAAATATTTTGATTGGAAAAGAAATTGTTTTAAATAAAAGGTCAAATGATTTCTTATTTTTATCTCTCCTGTACCTGTTGACTTAGCATTACGTACCGCGTAATGCTAAGTCAACAGGTACACCTAACGTTTATGTGACAATAGTCAATAATCAATATTCAAAGCATGTGGTTTTGTTATTATAATATGATTCCATGTGAAAACTGAAATAAAATAAAAGTTTAACTATATTAAAATATGATTACTTCAGTAAAAAAAATGTAATACTAAAAACGAAACAAATATTATAATATGTATTTTATTTGTAAAATAAATGTAACTAAGTATAAACAACTATGTACTTTTATTTACGACGTGAAGAAAAGGATCGTAATATCCAAGTTCTGTTCAATGTAAGTACTTATGTATAAAAAAAATATACTTAGTTCTTTTTTTAAACTTTTCTCAAAACGATCCATAATCCGTTCCACTTGGGTTTGTATCACTGACGCTCACATGCTAGTGGAACGGGAAAAACTACGGTCTTTCCCGTTCCACTAGCATGTGAGCGTCAGTGATACAAACCCAAGCGTTAGCGTTTTTACCTCATCTGGAACGCGGGGATGGTGTCTGAATCCATGACGAAAGCATTTGACATAAGTCATATCCCTTTCTATCAAATACAAATTAGTAATGCTTATCCTTTCTTCCGTTATCGTTACGCGTCCCTAGTGATGTGATACCAACTATCTTTCAGAGGTATATTTTTTTTAATCGAAAATCGAAACAAAGCGTGATATGCTCAAGTCATTTTGAGTAGGACTGTTGTTAAACAACTGATTAATGATTATAATTTATAGCAATAAAAATTGTCGACGATTACTGAGCTCTGCAGTATCAACAGTACTATCCATCTACTACTACTATCTACCCATCACAAAACGTTGTTTTTTGTCGGCGTTGCGAAGTAATCATGAAATCTTATCTTGAAAGCATAAAGAAAGTAACCAAGTGAAGATTTTTAGTCACTAAAACTTCAAGCAGTTTTAATGGGGAACAACTATTTTTAGAAATAAATTTCCATTAATTTCATTGTGACTTAGAAATCATGTGGCGGAATTAGCAATCTATACTAATATTATAAATGCGAAAGTATCTCTGTCTGTCTGTCTGTCTGTCTTGCTTTCACGCCAAAACTACTGAACCGATTGCAATGAAATTTTGTATACAGTTATTCTAGAGTCTGAGAAAGGACATAGGCTACATTTTGATGTGGGAAAATATCTTATTTCCATGAAAATACCGATGAAAATGAATTCGTATTGCGCGTGGCCAGCGCTCATCCCGGGGGTCCTGGGTTCGGGTCCCGCAGGCGGAACAAAAAGTTTTCAATGTTCCTGGGTCTTGGATGTGTATTAAAATAAAATTTCAAAAATCTTAAACATATTTTATGTATAATATTATAAAAAATCCAGAAATATATCGATGCAATGAACATTTTAGTTCTAATACGATTCAACAGATGGCGTTTTATTTTTTACTTTATTGTAACACTAGCTGTTGCCCGCGACTTCGTCCGCGTGGACTTTAGTTTATAGCGCGCGGTGTCAACAAAATGTGTGTCAAATTTAAAAACTTTTTAAAACCCTGGTAAGTGGTACCCCTCTTAGGGCCGCGCTACACCGGAATGGCAGCACTGAAAGTGCTCGCCTCGCATGGCAGCTCCATTCCGGTGTAGCGCGGCCCTTAATTAATCAAAATACCCAAAAACAGCTATGCAGTGTGCACATAATCTATACTAATATTATAAATGCGAAAGTATCTCTGTCTGTCAGTCTCGCTTTCACGCCAAACGCCAAAAGTATCTCTGTCTGTCTGTCTGTCAGTCTCGCTTTCACGCCAAACGCCAAAAGTATCTCTGTCTGTCTGTCTGTCAGTCTCGCTTTCACGCCAAACGCCAAAACTTCCGAACCGATTGTAATGAAATTTTGTATACAGATAGTCTAAAGCCTGAGAAAGGACATAGGCTACTTTTTTACTGGAAAAAAGGGTTGTAAGGGGGTGAAAATGCGTAAATTTGTTCAAATTAAGTTAGTTCCAACAATTCATAATAGATGGCGCCGTGCGTCTTCTACATCGCGCTGACGCTTGCTCAAAAGTCTTTCTATAAGACGTGGTATCATCTTTTTAAGTTTCGATTTTTTTCGATTGTTATATCATGGTTATATCTATTCTACGGTATTAAATAACTCAGTACTTTATCTGTGCAGTGACGTAACCTTAAATCTATCAATGATAAATAGTTTATGGGTAAAGTTGTGTAATTGGAGGGCTAAATAAGCTTTAAAATTTGGCATAAAATATAAAGTTTAATATAAAAAAATGAAATACTTATTGTGTGCACACTGCACAGCTGTATTGATTTAAGGGGTACCAGGGTTTTTTTATAAAAGTCTGTCTTGCTTTCACGCCAAAACTACTGAACCGATTGCAATGAAATTTTGTATACAGTTATTCTAGAGTCTGAGAAAGGACATAGGCTACATTTTGATGTGGGAAAATATCTTATTTCCATGAAAATATCGATGAAAATGAATTCGCATTGCGCGTGGCCAGCGCTCATCTCATGCACAGCTGTATTGATTTAAGGGGTACCAGGGTTTTTTTATAAAAGCTTTTGACACCAATTTTGTTGACATCGCGCGCTATAAACTGAAGTCCACGCGGACGAAGTCGCGGGCAACAGCTAGTCTATACTAATAATAAATATAAAGCTGAAGTGTTTGTTTGTTGTTTGAACGCGCTGATCTCAGAAACTGCTGGACCGATTTGAATTTTTTTTTCAGTATTAATCAAGGAAAGCTTTATTATATATCCTATGTAGCCTATATTATATTATCACGCTAAGACCAATTATAGGAGCGGAGCACCAATGAAGAATGTTTAAAAATCGGGTGATTTTTCCTATTGTGCTGCGTAAACGATAAAAGTTTCGCAAAAATCATATAATATCACAGAATTTTTGCCCTTTGAAAGTTTAAATAATCGGCCAAGTGCGAGTCGGACTCGCGCACGAAGGGTTCCGTACCGTTATAAATCGAAAATAAGGAAAAAATTGTGTTTTTTGTATGGGAGACCCCCTTGACTTTTTTTTTAATGAAATAAGGGGGCAAACGAGCAAACGGGTCACCTGATGGAAAGCAACCTCCGTCGCCCATGGACACTCGCAGCATCAGAAGAGCTGCAAGGTCGTTGCCGGCCTTTTAAGAGGGAATAGGATAATAGGGGAGGGTAGGGAAGGGCAGGGAATAGGGGAAGGGCAGGGAATAGGGGAAGGTAGGGAAGGGAAGGGAATAGGGTAGGGGATTGGGCCTCCGGTAAACTCACTCACACAGCGAAACACAGCGCAAGTGCTGTTTCACGCCGGTTTTCTGTGAGAACGTGGTATTTCTCCGGTCGAGACGGCCCATTCGTGCCGAAGCATGGCTCTCCCGCGTATTATTATTTAATATTAAATTACACATATTATTGAGCATTTTGTGAAAATTTCAATAGTCTATTATGTTGCCATTTTGGATTACGAGCCAAAAAGATCAAAAAAATAATGTTTGTTGTATGGGAGCCCCCCTTAAATATTAACTTTATTTAGTTTTTAGTATTTGTTGTTATAGCGGCACCAGAAATACATAATCTGTGAAAATTTCAGAAGTCTAGCTATAGTGGTTCTTGAGTTACAGCCTGGAGACAGACAGACAGACGGACAGACATCCAAGTCTCAGTAATAGGGTCCCGTTTTTACCCTTTGAGTACGGAACCCTAAAAAAGTATAAGTACTTATATAATTTGTAAAAAAAGTATATTTTTAAATATAGGTAAGTATAGGTACTTTTTTTATAATCCGAAGACGTTTTTGTATATCTTAAGAAGCTTGCCACAATTAATAACCTTTTTTATGCTAAACAAAGGTTGGCAGCTTTTATTTGCATCTCTGTTTTATTGTTTACGTTGTAAGAAGTGTAACAAGGAGAGAAACAATATAAGCTGGCTTATATTGTTTATTTATATTAGGTCGTATTATGACACCGATTTTGGGCGCTTGACAGACGAGAGGTAAGTCTTTTCTTCATTCTATACTTTAAAATAAAATATAAATATGTACTGGTTTTTTTTATTTCTTTTGACAAGCGCTTCTCGTACTTCCCATCACTAGTTCTGATTTATGACATGCCGTGAATTTGAATTGGCCAATCGTAATGCATTTCTTCCCTCTCCCCCCGCGTCGCTTACCTCAGCACATTGACACAATAATTTGCTAAGAGAAATCAAAACATTAGGCGTCTATTGGGTTATGTGGTCGCTGGCGCCAGTACTGGCAGCTAACGTTGGCCTGGCTTGAAAAACTGTTCACACGTGGCATTAACCAAGCCAATACTGGCTGCCAGTCTTATTGGCAGCCAGTATATTTGGCTGTGTATAAACTATACTTACCTATAGTTGATACACAGCCAATACTGGCTGCCAGTATTGGCTTGGTAAATGCCACGTGTGGACAGTTTTTCAAGCCAAGCCAACGTTAGCTGCCAGTACTAGCGAGAATAGAGCGCCGAGAATAGAGCTAGGGAATATTATTATGGGAAATAATAAAACAAGATAAAATGCCGCTCAGTATAAAAAATACATTTGCCAAATATTGAAAAAAATGCAGGACGTAATGTTCACACTCAAACAGTTATTAGGTCGCTTAAATATTATGATGCTGCTCATTTTGAATAATTTTAAGTAAGTAACTCAAATAAAGAATTTGTAAATTGCTGTTCTGCTAATTTCTCGTCACTCACAGTCAGTCGCTCAAATAGTACCTAATTATATAACCCAAATTTAGTAATTTTGACACTAAAAACTGTAATTTACAGTCACTAGATTAAATACTACCCTATTATTATTGAGTAGACGCATCTAGCCTGTCACTGGCGAACGTTTGTACGGCGTGAATGCGATGGCCTCGTCCACGCCTCGTCTAAACAACATTGGCCAGGCTAATACAGGACAGGCTTCTACATGACTGGCGCCAAAATTATTGGCTCTGTGTAAACTATACTTATAGATTTATTTAGAATAAAACCATTTAATTACTAAAGAATAAGATCAAATCGTCAAGTCGTTGACTGTAGAGGACAACTCGTGGAGTCGTTAACTGTAAATTAATGGTTCCATTCAATGAATTCGCTAGTCATTAGCCGCGTACTGACCAAGCGAGCAGCCTCGCGAGGCAGTTGCTCGGTCGGTCAGGACGTGCCTCGTCCGAGGCAAACGCATGCGTTGCCGCGTCTGAGCGTGCCGCGGCCCGCGGCCCGAGCCGAGCGTTTTAGGTTTTTGTCGATGCTCAAAGGCGCCTCTCACTCAAGACGGGAGTGTTTTGCCTCGCTCACTCAAGACGGAAGTGTTTTGCCTCGCTTATTCGTTGCGTGTTAGGATTTATGCGTCATGAATAAAGAACAGTGTCTTAAACTAATACAACTATATGGTGAATATAGACGACTTTGGGATGCGAAATGTCCTGATTACACAAATAGAGGACGAAGGGAAGAGAAGAAGAAGAAGAAGGCATGGAGAAAATTAAGCCAGGAAATGAACCTTCCAATAGCTGAATTATTAAAAAGGCAGTGGCGAGTGGCGACAGCTTTCCGAATGTGCGGCTTCATTGTTGTCTCAGGCAAACTATACGCACGCGCGGTCTCTATTCGACATCAAGTTAAACTGAGCGTCGATGCTGGCTCGGCCTTACGATGGCTCGCCTTGCCGCGCGAGGCAGCTTCGGATTAGAAAAATACAGACCGAGGCCGCCTCGCGCGGCATGCGTACCGCGGCAAATGTCCGAGGCTGCTCGCTTGGTCAGTAGTCAGTACGCGGCTATTGAATCAAATAGCAGATTCAACCAGACGACTGCGACATAATATGTATATATTAAGCCTTAAGGGATCGTTCTAAGGAACTGGGAAACAAATAAAAAATAACTATAATATTTATGACTTTATTTAATACGACAATGAAACTACAAAAAGTTGCCTGCACTTCAAACAGCAATTCTTAAATACCTCACGAACCGAAGCACTTAAAATATTAAAATCAACGCATATTATAACATCAAAGGAATTATTATATATATAGAACATAATGAACATAAAATAACACATTAAAACTATCCGAAAAGCTTATATCGGCAACGCTAAACGCGATACGCGATCCGATCCCGCCTCGCGGACTACCGCGACATTGGTCAGAGTCAAGCACTTACACCTAGCTCCCGGTCCCGTACATAGACAAGCAGGCAAGCGCCCCGCAAGCAGATACACCGCTCTATACGTATATACAAATATATTCCGAGTATAAACCATCTACGGGTGATATCCGACTGACGTATATCACTAGAGCGAAAACATCACAGAAGCTCGTGTCCAACACATACGCGGTCCAGCGCATCGACTTTTAAAAAAATATAAAACGCTATGAAAGGCAGTTTTTACGTTATGCGATAACATCCGTGTCTAGTCGACGTGGAGGCACTTCCGATACCGCGGACTACATCGTGCTCGTTGAGATCATGGGTAAAGCGTTCCGACTAGAGGGTCCACCGAAAGTTTTCGAGTTACGACACGACGACTCCGATTAAGTATAATGAGAGAAAAGGTAGTTTGTACAACGAATAGACGATTATCTAGGAGTAAAACTCGATACCGCGAAAATATACCGCGGCTGATAACACTAGAATATCTCGCGACACGAATTGAGTAGTTTTATCAGTACAAATCCTGTCGACAATCGTATGTGAATAAATCTACTGAGTAGGCAGTCACCGAGCGCGGGATGACGGTGCTGCGGAACGAGGTGGCGCCGGTGTCGACCCTCGCCGCGCCCCGCCCCCGCCGCCGACCCCGCGCCCCGCCCCCGCTCTCACCCATACCGTACAAATCAATCGTTAAAATACGTTACAGTCTATAGCGTGATGAGTGACGATTATGAAAATAACTTAAATTTAGATTACATACCACTAAAATACTGTTGCGTTAGTAAACGTTAAAAATAATGATATAATATTTCTATAGCTAACCTCCCGAATCGCGCACCGGCAGACGTAAACACACGGCCGGGATTCCTCGAGCCTCCCCGCGATCCGATTCGAGGAATCCCGAGCCCCGTCCGACGTTCGGTAGTAAAGTATTAGACTATGTAAATGCGAATTCAGATTACGAAACGACCGACGCCCGACGCTCTAGTAGGCCACGGTGACAGCGATGTCGCGAACGAAACGAATGATGGGGCCCGGAGGCCCCGCCCTACGCCCTCGTACTAAGATATGACCTTAAATATAGCGTCTCGCGGTGTGATGGCGCTAAGCTGCGGTGCGGGGCGCGCCTAGCCCTGTGCGGGCGCGGCGTCGCACTCGGCGCGCGCGCTCTTGTTCTGCCGCACAAGCTCCGCGCGCCGCTCCTGTCGGGGAAACTCCACGGTCAATGCTTATACAGAAACAGCTGGGTAGGCACGTCTCGGTGCGATACAATTAAGAAATTATACCAATAGGATGCTTTCTCTTAAAAAAATATTTTTTTGTTAAACTCAAGGCAAAAGAAAAGAGACAACGTGGGAAAGAGAAAGTACCGCTGTCTCATTTACTATCAAAATACGAAATGAGACACCACTATTTTGAAAAATGTTACTGACTCTGTCTGACATATCTGCCAGGAATAAGACATATGTATAGAAATTGAAAATATATTATATAATCTATATTCTATATCATCTATTTGTGCGAGCGATGATTCAAGTATTAGTGGCAACAAACCTCCTTCTTAACGAAGTCTAGTTTCTTCTGTATCTCCTTCTCTCGGTTGATCTCGGCTGTGGTGAGTTTGGTCTCGATGTCCTTGGAGATCTCCTCCATCTTGGCGGTGACGACGGACCGAACCTCCGCGAGCTTCACGCTCTGCCCCACCCATACACAACAATGGATGATAAAACAAAATGGCGACATACGAGCTTGGACCACGGAAGTTATTCTTTTCCCCTTACTCATAAAAATACTTACAAAATAGATACGCTACACACTGTTTTGTCCTTGTCTATCAAGAGTCTTTTCCAACAGACAATGACAAAATATTGTATAGCTTATGCATTGCTAAAATATTTTCATCAGTAAGAGGATCGATGTTTCTAATAGCTATTTGAAATTTGAATTAATGGTCCAAACACATTAAAATAAATTAAAATAAAATTGTAATATCCAATGACAAAAAATAACATGACAATGAGTCAATGAATCTAAATGTTTTAAAAACAATAAAAAATAAAATTCAATGATGACACTAAACTTGCAGTAGCGATGAATCGAATTGCTGTATACACTATACAACACTAATACACCAACTACTCAATAACTTGTGATAAGCTTACCTTACCTTGGAGTTAAATAATATATTATCGTCATAGGGCTGCTGCTTCTGTACTGTGGATGGCTATGTTGTTTGACTGCCAGGCTGCTGCTGCTGTACTAAAGACGCTGTGCTGCTTACAACGGGCCTGCTGCGACACAGTCGGCGCTGTGCTGCTTACAGTTGGCGCGGTGCTGCTTTGTCAGCTGCTTACTGTATTGCCAGAGTATTGCTTACAACTAGCCTGCTGCTACACTGTCGGCCCACTGCTTGCAGCCGGATAACTGCTGCTACTTACTATTGTTCTATCCAGCCGCTGCTGTAGGCCTGCTATGAAACCGTTTTGAGACTCAAACAAACGAACGAGAATGCAGCGTCCTGCTCTAACGGCGTCATTACACGTTTGTTAGAGTAAGACGCGGCATTCTCGTACGATTGTTTGAGTCTTAAAATAGTTTCGTGGTACGGCCCCTGTTGTCAACGTTTTGCTGATATACCGGCGCGGTGTACTCACATGACTGCGCAGCTTTTCCTTCTGCTCCTGTTCGAGCTGCAGGCGGCGATCGGCGGCCTGCTGCAGCTTGTCTTGGATGGCGCTCTCCAGCTGCTGGAACCGCTCCTGGTTGCCGGCGCGCACCTTGCGCACTTGTTCCTCCTGAAAATTTTAAATACACTCTTAGGGCCTATTGTTCAGAATTGTTTATGTTTATAGTTTGTGCGTTTTATGATGATATGCGTGACACATTATAATTGACGATAGTAGGGAAGTTACCTAACAAAAATTAATCGATAGTTTAAAAATATCGAATCCCTTCGTAAAGGAATTGCAATCGAAATTATCGATTTCGTACTGACATTTCAGTGGTGCCGGCGATTTAAGATGGCCGCCCTTTTTTATCGATTTGATTTCGATTCAACAGAGTCAATCTCTATTGACATAAGTTCCGTTTCATGCATATGACATTTTTCAAATGTTTTCGTAACAATAATTTTATACTCCTATTTCACAGTTAATATTTATAATTTTTATTAATAAGTTAGCATTTAGCATCTTTTCATTTTTATTCATTTACAATTATAGGAAACATTTGTTTTTGTAGATGGAATATAATTTATTACATTTTGATTTTTTTTTGTTTCCTTGTAAAAAAAACCCGTAGCAAGGAACATGAAAACTGTCACCCATATCATCTTAGAACGCACAAACTATAGTAACTTATAGTGAGCGTGTTTTGGTAGTAGCTTGAACAACTGACAGCAATATCAGTCGTAAAATCAACAATAATAATTAATTAATTTATGTCAGGTTGATTTATGATTTTCGTGGCGATTCGGAAACTACCGCTCTATAGGTGCAACACCAGGCGCTTTAACGCAAAAACACTAATTCCTGTCTTCAACAAGAAACTATCAGAATTAGTGCTCACCTTAGGTAGGAACCAATTAAGAATTCTTACCAGAAGCCTAACTGGGCACTGAAAGCTCAACAAACACCTAAACAGAATGGGTAATTTGTAGCATAACGACTTGCAGATTCTGTTAGGAGGATGAGACACCTAATCACCTTCTCCTCGACTGTCCTGCTCTACCACAGAGCAGGAACAGGCACCTCGGTCGCCACAAACTATACTCATCCACAGAGGAAATTCGTGGCACCAACCCCAACCATATCATTCAATTTATGAGCAGTATTGGGTTGGGGATGATACTCGATCGGGGATGATGGTCGCAATGACGTCAGGGCTACATCGACCTGCCTTCTTTAACACAAAAAAAGACACCTGTATAAAATCACAACGGCCTTAAAATATATGTATACTGACATGGTCGCGCAGCCGCTCGAGCATCTTCTTGATGTTCTCGTCGCGCTTGTCGGCGGCGGTGGTCATCTTGTCCTCGATGGCGCGGTACACGTCCGCGGTCTGCGCCTCCAGCGCCAGCCGCGTCTTCTCCACGCCCTCCAGGTGGTCCTTCAGCCGCGCGCGCAGCTCGCCGATGTACGCCTCGCGCTTCTCCGAGTGCGTCTCCATCTTCGCTTCGAGCGCCTCCTGAGTAACGATTATAATTTTGTTAGTAAACATGTCATCGAATGCGTGCGATGAATATTGATTATCTGAATATTTTGCTTCAATATTCTGTCCACCATAATCCACCGATCATGCTGCTAACATAAAATTGACATAAGTCGAGCAGTAGGTCGTAGGTCCGTCAACTGCCTAGGAATCAATTTCCTCGATGGTACCTTGGTGGCGTTGATGAAGCTGTTGGTCTGTTCGCTGCGGATGCGCGACGCGTCCTCGATCTTCGCCATCTTCTGGGCGATCGCCGCCATTTTGCTAGCCTCGAGACTCTGGAATGCGGGAAAGTTAGTTTAAGTTAAAATTAAATTAACCATTCATTAAAAATTTATTAAGATGATAGGTTTGATGGTTTGTTTGCACCGAGTTAATACTCTGAAACTTTGAATTTTCAGCATTAGGCGATTTTGGTGTTCGGCTAATGTCAAAGATGTAGTAGGAGAACCATATACTTAGGTTACTTTTTATCGCAACTTTAGCACCGCTGTCGCATAACATAATAGTGTAGTGTCTATGTGACTCACTCGTCTCCTCTCCTCAGCGGCTTTCAGTTTCTCCTGTATTTCCTCGACGGAGGGCGTTTTCTCAGGGGAGTCGGCGCGGCGCGGTGCGGGCACGCCCACCGGCTCCGCCAGGATCACCTCGTACGCCAGACCGCCCTTCGACATCTCCTGGCACCGGATCTCGGTGGCTGGGGATGGATGGTGGAATAAGTTATAACCGTCGTAGATAAAGCGAGCTGCTTTTAAACAAAAAAGTAATCAAGACTAGTTCTAACCTAAACTATGAGGAATGTGAAAAGTAAAAGCATATGGCAGTGTTGAAAAATGTAAGCTTGGCGCTTGCTAAAAACAATGTAAGTAAGCTGTCAAATACAAACAAAACGGTAATGAATCTAATTCGTTGGTTGCGCGACAAGCAAAAACATAATGATCCAAAATCGAAATACAAAGAGGGAAAAGTGGATGTCAAACAGTTTCAAGATTATCCAAAATTGATCGCACGTTAACCATAAATAGTGTAATAAAGCTACTTGACATTCATTTCCTCAAAGTAAAGTAAAAAATCAATCAATTCAGCCGAAAAGAAAACACAGAACTTCAAACTTCAAAGAAATTATTTAAATTATATTTTAGCGCTTTACAAAATCAATTGTTATCAAAATGTATTTCGCAGGTTGCGATTTGCGAATTAGCTCGTAGTGGGGTAACGTCGTGAAATATCGCCGTTCAATTACACCGGCCCGGCCGGGGGCAGACGGGGTTCCCGACAGGGGTGACTCATCCAACTTCAGGGCTTCATTACTTTTTCAGGAAAACAACGGCGAATTGCGACGTAATTCTATGACTCAACAAAACAATAACAAAGAGTGCCCGAAAATAAAAAAGTCAAAAGCGACACACTACTACGGCTCACTCACTGATAAATTTGACTTTCTTCGGCTGCTTCGTCCTCGGTTTGCCGAGCGGTTTCTTGGTTGGTATCGTGCGTCGGTGTGCTAGCGAAACAGAAGACGAGTTAAACTTTGATTACCGAACGCTCGTCTGGCAAAATCCCGCTGGCTTGGTTCCTTTGTAAATCGATCGCGCGAGTGTTCGCGAATCTTTAGAATTCGATTCACATGATGTATAGTCTCACATTATCTCGACATAAAAGATTGAAAACAAAAGAAACCAGAATAAGGTCGGAACTCGGAAGGCATTATCTTGAACACTGAGATGAACATGTTTTTGTAGAGCGAGAAAAGTTGGGCGACACGTCGACAACAATGACATTGTTTTAGACCACGCGCACGTCAGCCCGCAGTAACCCTAAGTTTTGTCTCGATCTTGAACTAAAGCCTTTACTTACTTTAATACAAAAGTGCTTAGTACAAAAAACCTTACCTAAGTCTCAAGTTTTTTAAGCACTTTTGCTGTTTGCAATAGTGACAAGTAATATCGATGAAACGTAAAAAGCTAATTATCCATTGTAAATCGGTTATTTCGTCTTATCGTTTTACAGAAATAAGAAGCCTTCTTCCTTATTAGATCGGTGAGGTGCCAATGAAGCCTTCACCTTAACATATTCCGAGCACAGGGCATAAGGCACAAATAATAAATTCCACGAGGGTCGTTTAATCCAAAAGTCATTACTGCGGGCACGGCGGGCACGGGCCACTAATGTTTATTCGTGGAGCGTCGAGCGCCGCAGACTTAATAATACAAGGGTGAATCGATCTGTGACGACAGCTATTGCCGCATTTCTATACTTGGCTTTTAACACTCGTGAAACTGCCTATACAGGGCGCAGGATCGAGCCAACTCGTGACGTCAACGGTTAAAGAGAATTTTCAACCGTAACGCGTATGTCGTTAAAAATAAGGATAAGAAGTTCTTGTGAAATCTTGAGACTGTCTCGTACGAGGTAAGGTTTTAAACTTTTCTTTGAGAAAAGTTTCAAGTTTTTCGGTCTCAAAAAGGAGTACTTACGTTTTGTAAAATACTATGTAGGAGGACGTCACATGAATGTAGGAAAGATATTATGTTTAAAGAAATGATGGAAAGTCACGGTAACGGTTAACATATTAATATTATGACAGATAAGTAGATTTTTGCATTAGAAAATTGTGATATTACCCAACTGGTAAGTAGTAATTGAATTCTGAAACTCGAAAAGTAATAATAAGTCTGTGTCAGACGAGAGACAAGTACGGTACGTGAGGAGACTGACGACGGATCAAATATGAATTTTGCTGGAATAAAGTTAATCTCGCGTATGAGGCTCGATATAAAATGTGCCACATCAGCAGGCTCAGAACGGCTTTGTACTGAATTAGTCGAAGCCGTTGAAGGTCTTTCAGAATTAACGCAAAAAGAATATTTACTTCAGTATAAAAATGTTAAAAATTACAGATTATTTTTTCTCAAACATCAAAAAGGAGGCTGTTGAAGTTTAAAAACTCCATAACGATTCGATGGGTGCACAAACTGTGCTAAAGAAAGTTAAACCTATAAAGATACCCAAATCAAAGAACGTAGAAAGGGTTACGCAAATAAAATATTTGCCTTTACCTGGAATTTTGATACCAACTACCACATCACAATTCACAAGGAAATATGAAGAGAAAAATATCGTTACATTTAAATTAAGAGACAAACTCTATTTCCATAGCAATAATATAATTAACAACACTTTTTATTAATATTCTTAAAAATTATCAAAAGCGTGGCGTTCAATGTGAAAAAATCGCAACAAGTTAAACAAGTACTGTCTCGAGGGTGAGCCACATTTAGATACAAGAGTGATTCAGACCTTCTCGAGACTCCATTTACAGCTAACTGCAAAGATGTACGGAAACAAAACAATGACGACGACAGCCCGCAGTTATTCTAAGCCGTAGAATAAATAATTTAGAGTACTGAGCAAAAACCTTTGCATTTTCTCAAGGGAGTTAGCGGTATGAAAATAACTTGAGGAATAGCGTCTGTTGAAAAATAATGTAGCTATATGAACATTCAACGCTATGCAGCATCATCGACTCATCAATTTTTAGGCGTCACAAGACTTCTGATATTAAAATGAATTGAACAGTAAAATCTCTCGAGGCTTGACGAGTAGGCAACATATTGAACTGGAATTGCAAGATAAGAATGGCAACGAAAAAGAAGTACTTCAATTACTAATTTCAGCAGATAACATGAAAATAGTACAACCAAAGTCTACAGTATTTTTACGGATGGTGCAGTAGGAACTTACGTCACAGTCTTGACCCCACTAATGCGGGGATGTTGTCGTATTGCGGGCATCCGCAAAAGGAATCGTCGATCCTTGTTTGATAGTCTTTGACGTGACTTTGATGGCCAAGGTGAACATTTTATAAGTCAGGGAAAACCACAGATGGGAAAACACAACAACATTGATAACGAAAACAACAGTCCCAGAACAGTATAAAAGTGTGAAGAAAATGTTACTCTACTCTTACAAATAATAAACACTATCAAAAGTTCTTGTATAGGACCTAAGTAGAGGTACATGTTTAGCTGAATGTATGCCAATGTAGCTCCGTGGTCCAGTGGTTTAGAGCACGGCTCTTGACTCGGAAGTCGGAGGTCGTGGGTTCGATTCTCACATTGGAAACATGTTATTTCCAAGTTTGGTTAGGACAATGCAGGCTGATCACCTGATGCGTCGGATGGGCATGTTAAAAGTCGGTCCTGCGCCTGATCTTTTGCCAGTTGTGTTGGTCTTCCATCCCATGGGTTATGAGTTATGACTTATGAGAGTAAAGGAATCTGGAATAGAGAGTGCTCTTATGTACTGCGCACACACTAGGGCACTATAAAATTACTCCTACGTAACTGCGCCTGATTTAAATGAAACCGGCCACTGCCACCGAAACTGGTGTGGGAGTTATTATTATTATTGTATAAATTGATAGCATTTGAAACACCTGCCAACAAACTCTGTAGTTATAAAGAAATTGCCAGTCTAGATAAGATAATATGTAATCTATAAGTGTCTAAACGCACCATGCCGAAGTTCCGCGGCGGAAGTTCGGCATAGTGCCATCGGTAATTTAAAATACATTTGCAGGCGGAACTTCGGCATGGTGTGTTTAGAGTTTAGACACGTGTGTTTAGAGGTTTTCCAATAAGGACTTGACAACTTTTTTTCGAAAATAAAATTAAAAGCATTTAAGATATTTCAAAGATTTTGCTATCGGATTAATGTACAATAAAAACATTTTTGAATAGAACTTGACTTCGCTCATATGGCCACTGCAGGCACGTTTGCAGCGGTGATTCATTGAACCGAATTTTCTATGGCTCCGCCACACATTTCGGCTATTTCGCGTTTAATTTTGGCTCTGAGCTCTTCCAACTTGGTTGGCTTATCCAACGACTTGACACAGCCCGAAAGAAAAAAATCTAGAGGCATTAAATCGCACGAATGGCGGTCAATCGACTGGTCAATTTTTTGAGATAACACGCTCATCAAACTTGCTCTTCAATAAATTGATTGTAACATGTGCTGTGTCATGTGTGGCTTGTGGCGCCGTCCTTTTAAATCCTCATGCTGTCCAGGTCCATAATCCATATCTTATAATTCGGGCCAAAAATAGTCCATAATCATAGCCAATGTCTACTAGGACGAGAATTACGATCGAAAATCGGAGTTAACGCTTTTGAAGCTGGCCACCGATTTCGAATTTCTGTAGTAAATTTTTAGGATTTGTAGACGTTGTGTGCTCGTGTACTTCACCATGGTCCATGATGAAAATGTTATGTCTACTGAATAACTGACAGTGACAGTTCGATGTTAAGTGAAAGGGTGCGTCCAACAACTAAATTCAAAATTGTCAAGTCCCTATTGGAAAACCCCATAGATAAAGTATTATATAAATAAATAAAATAAAATGTCTTTATATTTCAGGTATCGCAGACCCATAACATGTAAAAATTTCATAAATTTAGCATCACATAAAAATTCAAAAATCCACAATTAAATCCACAATTAATTATAGTATAGATGTAGTCTTAGCCCGTCATCGCGTGGCCATTCTGTGCTTATTTTCATACAAGTAGTGTGCGTTTATTTTCTTGAATATTTCTATTCGTCGATTATTTCGAAGCACATTATGATACAGGAAAGAAAGTCAATTAGTTCATGATATCGATTAACTATAGGTCAAGTGATGAGAATCCGTAAACACGCGTAAAAAGCTATGCAATTTTTATAGCCAAATTATTAATTGATGTGACATTTTTAGCACTAACGCCTTATATAGCACGAATAAGGGATTAATAAACTTATAAATTATATTTTTAGCTTACAACAATACCGATTGATAAGCCCAAAAAACGTTGTTCAAAACTTACGTATTTAATGTTAAATCCACGTGTTTGAGGCCGTCTTTGACCATTTTTATGGTTTATTATTGAGCGGAACCACAAAACTCAAAAATCTCTAGCATTTAATGTTCACTAAAAACCTTTATTAACACTTTTATTACATGAAATATGCAGACCGCCTCCTTTGTTATGTCCTAGTAAGTAGGACATAACATTACACGCTTTTGACGCTTATACACCGATATAAGGCTCTCTCCAGTCTATAGTACCTCAATGGAAAACCCTTTATTATAATGTGTATACCAAATACCAATATGTGTACGTAGCAAAGAAAATGGTTACCAACCACTTGATGAATCAGTAAAAACTCGTAAAAACTTTTACATCAACCATTAATAAACAGGTTAATAGCTATTAAATGTGGACACACATTTAAAAGTGGCAGGTGAAACTCGCGTGAATCAAACATTAATATTTAAAATGCAGTGGTAGCTGGAAGGGCGAGGCCAGCCCCTCTGGCGCCACACGATACCAAATGAAAACTGATAATATATTTAAAGCCAGCTTTAAAATCCGAAAGGGGAGAGAAATGCCTTTGGGAATGTCAGCACGAATATTTGTATTTTGTATTAAGGTAATAAAAAAGTCACTTTTGGAAAATTTCTGAAAGTTAACTTCAGTTAAATAATGTTAACGGTAACGGCAGAATTAATAGAACGGGGCAAATTATTTAGGTAACGTTTATTTAGGACTTAGGTAAAAAAAAAGTCGAAAAACACTATACCTAGGTATGAAACGAATCTTTTCTGCCGAGGCCTTTGACCTTGCACTATCTATGGCTGATCCACCTCAAACCTCTTTACGAAGAAAGTCTTCAAATAGGTGCGAGAGTGGTTGAGTTCGCGATAAAGAAAATGCCGAATCCAAAGCATTTTGCTCAGAAGAAAAATCATTAGGGAACATTCTGCATCATATTTTATGTTTGGACATTCTCATAAATTGGAACATTTTCTACATACTCCAAGTCAAGGCTCAAGGTTCGGCCTGAAAAATGACGCTGCGTAGCGTGTTGCTCATTAACGAGATGCCTCGCATTTTAATTAAAGTTTTCCCATGTTAGTTATTGGATCCATGTAATAAAATTAAAGAAATATGAGAAAGAAAAGATTCAGAGCATAAGGCAATTTGGGAACCAGCAATCTTAATGTATGACGTGTGGATGACGTAGAAGAGACTAGATTTTCATTTGATGAAAGACTAGAAAGTTCTGAAAGGATTGTATAACGTTGGTTTTATTGCAGTACACTGTACAATTTCCCGTCATTACCACACATTAAATAAGCGTTTCGACATTGACAATATACATGCGATCAAAGCTCGCAAATCCCGCAATGCATCAAATACAAAGTATGCAATGCATATCTTATAGTGATTAAAAGATGAAGAAACGAGGAAAAATAAGGGTAACCAACCTAAAGAAGGAAAAGTTTTAAGCAAAGGAAACAATATATTTATTCCAAGTAAAATGTTTTCAGTCAAAGGCCACGGTCAAAGTAGGAACAACAAACTTTGATAAGGCTTCAAAATACTATGTCTCTACCGGATCTCTTAATTAAGAAGAAAGTTAATTATATCTTGTAATAATATTAAGCGAGATTGGCAACATATCGCTTGACCCATTTTGAGTAGTCTCTAGTTTTAGGTCGAGGAATCTCAACAGCAGCATCGTCACCCTTATATCAGCTAGTTCATTAGAGTACAAACTTTATAAGCCTTAGGTGCCTAAAAAAATACTTTTTAATGTTGGAAGGGTTGTGAGACTTGTTGAATCAGTAAAATTTACCACACCCTAAACAATTATCCGTCATCTAATCCCCGATCTCATTATACCAAAGGGTGAATTGAACAATCTGTGTACACTATCCTTTTATGCTAATTAGAACCATTATGTCGAACGGTATGTCAATTAGGTTTCGTCAATAGACCCCTAACGAAACCCTCGGACATGAAATACAAGGAGGGATTATGAGGAGCAATGACTATGTGACATTTGCGTGTCTGGAATTAATCAGGCACATTGTATGTGAGAACAACGTCGTTTTCATAAAATTACGACGTAACGATGGGTATTACATAAGCGGCGAGCGGTAAGTGGCGCCACATGCTCGCAACGAGGGTTCTATTTAGGCGACCTCTTGTCAATCTGACCTCTCAGATTTATGAAAAACACCATTAAGAGGTTTGCCGACGAATATGAAGTTGAAATACAGCTGCGCAAAATGGCAAACGAAAAGGGAACAAAGTTCCGAGACAAAATGGTTGACATTATGCGGTAATGTTTAATCAATATGTCTAGCGGTGGATATACAAACAGTTCGAGTCGTGTCGGAAAAGTAAAAACCCAATAAGACTGTGTTTGAATGAAGAGGTATAATAATAATAATTAATAATATAATAATATCTATAGACGCTTCACACCACGGCAGTCTGGCCCCGTGCTAAGTACCTGAAGGACTTGTGTTACGGGTACCAGACAACGGAAATAAGAAGATTTTTATTATACTATACTCATATTTAAAACACATCCATGACCCAGGAGGCAGGAACTTTGAAAACTTTTTGTTCCGTCGGCGGGATTCGAACCCGCGACCTTCGGAGGTGGAAATGTAGTGAAACCAGTATTAATTTTAACACCTGTTACATGTACGTACCTGCATTTCACAAATAAATTATATTCTATTCTATTCGGCTTGAGCTACCATTAGCCCACCAACTGAGCCACAGAGGTCGTCAGAGGTATGAACGACAGTCTTAAATTGTTATCGCTAGGACATCATTTTTCTGTTTTGCAGCGTGCGTATAATCTGGCTAACTAGCAACGCAAAAATTTTAAACCGAAATATTTTATTTCAAGTTTTATATTATAAATAGTGATTTCACAATATTTTATTTCTGATTTAAAGTTCAAAAGGCTGTATGCCTTGTGAATTTTAAATCTGGGTTTCCTTACAGCTTTAAGAAAAAATTTAAGCTCTATTATAAACGCCGTAGTCAGAATGTACGATGTCACACCTGCATTTGGTGACCAGTTTACTTAGTTATACACAAATTTAAAAACTACCCACGACTCCACGAGAGAAACAAAACTGTATAGGCACTTGTGAAAAACTTCATCCAAAATAAAAACGTCAGTAACCAAATTTCTTATTTCATCCCACTTCTTTTATCGTGGATAATCCTCTTATCTTCGATAATCCTTTGATCAAATACTTAAGACTACATTAAACTACGGCAACGTTAATCCCGATTATCCTTTACTTACCGGCATGTAGTTAATGTTTTCTCAGAGTTCGTGTTACATTGTACCTTTATTGCCTTTAATTTTCTTACTGACCAAATAAAGTAAAGAACCTTTAAGCCAAGGGGTATTTTGCCTTTGGACGAGCTTTTATTATTTGCCGGTAGCGAGTTCGCTGGCAACGGAAATCCACGGTCGTCGGGATCCAACCTGCGGGTAATACAGGCGCGCGGCAGGAGTGGCAGAAGCACTGCATCACCGAATCTCGAACAAGTCCTATCAGCATGGTGGTAGTTTTAATTTACTATCTAGCTAACGAGAGACGGAGTCGCGTCGCGGCGCGAGCGTATTGCGCGACTCTCGTCCGGAAACTGAGCTTCGCCGAGGGGAGGGTACCCGGTCGATAGTCGCACCCCGCACCCCACTCACCCTCCTTGCGGACTCACCCCGCGACAAACCCCAACGGCTAAAGCGCTACCGTCCTAAACTTTATAACCTCGCGAAAGAAAGCCTACAAAATGATAAAAATTAAGTCAATAATATTATTGAATCGAAGAACTTCGCTGAGGAGTCTTAGCTGATAAGCTATTCTGAAGAATCCTTGTTGGCAACTTGTTAGGTAATAGACCGTATGTAATTTTTATAGTATTACAAAAAATGGGAATACCGGCTTAAGTAAACACATTTACATTTTGTGACGAATGTGACTAAAAGGTTTTAACTATCCCCAACCCCCTCCCATCTCACAACTTTACAGAGTAATAGGGCTCGATAACACAAACCAGTTTAAGAGCACCTCCAGACTCACAGGTCTCTTTGGGTTACTCATAAAACTCTCGACTTGTGGGGGTTGGAAAGTGGAGGGGTGCGAGAAGGGGCGCCATGCGGCGGTTCCGCCGCCGTCTCGGCGCCGCCACCCGCAGCCAATTAACAGCCGGCAACACCACGTTGAATTTGTTTCGCTCCTAGAATTGCTTCCGATTGATTTGCCGTTCTTAAAGTCCATTAAGGTCCTTTAATTATAACCTTACGAACACAGTTAACTTCAATAACCGAGGGAGATTGTTCGTTAAACGAGGTTATTTTCCTTCTGTAGACCAAATTGTCTAATTCGGCAGCTATTATTAGAGTATTTTGGGATGTAGATATGGAATTATAGTCTACACACACTGCAGCGATGATAATATTGTAACCTCGTGCACCGGTAACATCGGCCGTGGCGATCGATCCAGGGCAACAACCCCGAGTGGCGTCCCCTAGTATAACTGGGAATTCCAGGAGTAAAGCCGTACTCGACCGATCACCGATGCATACGCTAAGTCCTAAGTTCGGCTTAGTGCAGCTCAACTTTGGGACATGATGGTAGCTACTTTAAATCCGTAAAATGGGCGTACTTATAGTTCATTAGTTACTGTTAATAAGTGATTAATATTGATGCGTATAGGAGGTAATTTTAAACTGTTGGTCATAAAATAGTTTACCTTCGAGAAAAAACCAATGTCGAATATTGGAACTTGGAACACGCAAAGTGTATTTTTTGCCAGTTCCAACTTCCAAGTAATCAAACTTATATTTGTCTGATATTATTATTAATCCACCGCTAATTGTAGAACAGTTTAGCAGACAGCAGCTCAGACTCCAAGATCTCACGGGACATTATCTAAGAGTAAGACTATTACTCGCATTTGCATACACCCTCGGAATTCAGATTATCCCTCCGGCCTCCACCGGCAACAAGTTGCGTCACGTGCGATTTGAGCCCTTTTCGAGAATGATAAAGGCTACCATGCGGCTCTCAATTGCAGCCAGTCAATAGGTACAATTTTGGTTCTAGCCTATTGGGCCTTTAGTTTGAAAATACTTGAGATCTAAAAGAAAACCCGCACTGACTTTTATTTAAAAATACAGTACCTACTCTCTTAAATTAAGAACAAAAATTATTTGATAATAAGTTCCACTATAAACCTAAAACACCTATGTTTGTTTGTAAGTTACATGGCTCTATCGCAATAATTCAACATTAAGACGCTATCTAAGGCTGGCTTCTCACGGCGTGTGATATCACAAGCCGCGCCGCGCCGAGCCAGCTATTACGAGCGAGCACGAGCCACAGGCGATCACTAGCCACCCCTTCTCACGGCGCGTTATATCACAAGCCGCGCCACGCTGACAAACATTCAAGTAAAATTAAACTTTATTAGCACGATAATAGATATCATTTTGCTCTAAGTCACTACGTTAAATAAGTAAATTTTAATGAAATGCAACTTTATTTACTAAACAAGTAGGTTGCATTTCAATCTATGCCGCTAATTTTATTATATTAAGTTTAATTCCTATATTTTGATAACAGATGCCGCTGTTTGGCGGCTTCATCGCGCTATAGCTAGCACGAAAATATTTGTTATAGGTATAAGGTGATTAATAGTATGAATCTATTTCCATTCACACTCGCTCTTGGTCTTGTAGAGTTGTAGAGCGATTTCAGTCCCAGGGTAGCCGTACAGACGGATTTCGTGATGTTGTGCTCGAACAGAAGCGTCATTCTTCCACCAGTACGAGTGGAAACATAATAATTATTATTATTGTGAATTATAAAAGTAGTATAGCATCACGGGGAACTGGGAAGGTTTTGAGCAATTATTATTGTTCGGAATCGTACATCCTGCAAGCTTTCGTCATCATTCCACGCGAAACACATACCATCATCAATCCTCATCACCTTGGTGAGTGGCAGTCTTCCACCGTGCATTTTTTGCGTAACATCCTGCCATGCACTATAAAACTCAGGAATGAACTGCCACCAGTATTTGAGGACCAATACACGCTAGGAATTTAGTCCCAGCCCCAGGGTATCCCACCCTGGGACTTAAATCCCTCTGGCGTGATAATTCTACAACACCAAGAACGAGTGTAAGTGAAAAGAGTTTCATATTAGTTAATCACCTATAATAAAAATCTTCGTGCTAGTTATAGCGCGATGTAGCCGCCAAGCAGCGGCATCTGTTATCAAATAAATGAATTACACTTAATTTAATAAAATTAGCGGCATAGATTGAAATGCAACCTAGTTGCCTAGTGAATAAAGTTGCATTTCATTAAAATTTACTTATTTAATGAAGTGACTTAGAGCAAACTGATATCTATTATCGTGTTACTAAAGTTTCATTTTACTTGAAATTTTGTTGGCGTGGCGCGGCTTGTGATATCACGCGCCGTGATTAGGGGTGGCTCGTGCTCGCCTGTTTGCTCAAGCCGCACCTTTGAAGTTACCGACTTTAATCGGGTCGGGACGCGCCTGCACGAGCCGCGCCGCGCCACCCCTTCACACGGCGCGTGGCTCGAGCGGGCGCGGCGCGGCTCGTGGTAGCACGCGCCGTGAGAACGCAACCACGCCACCACTTTCTTCGGGCGCGTGGCTCGAGCTGGCGCGTGATATTAAACGCGCCTGCTCGAGCCAGTCCGAGCCACCCCTTCACACGGCGCGTCGCTCGAGCGGGCGCGGCGCGGCTTGCGATAATACGCGCCGTGAGAAGGCACCATAAGAGGGTCTGCTAGCTGCTGCTGTCAGCTCTGAAACATTAACGATGATTAATACAAAATTGCTCTTATCTTGCCAAGTACAAGATCATCTCCATCACAGAGACAATACAGCCTTCGCTGAGATATATTTGGGAGTTATTTGCACAAATTTATGAAATGAAAAACAGAATATATTCACAGACGCGTCAGTGAGGGCGCTACACAGTTAAGGAGGTCAAATCGAGGCGGTCAACGAAGCAATTAGCATGATCGTTTTGGCAACAACACTTTTTTCAACGAAATGCGGACAGGGTTTTTGTTAAGCTACATAGCTGTTGTTGAAATAAAGTGAACACTTAAAATGTTGCTTTAGTAAAGCGAGATATAAAATACTACTTTTTCGATTTTAAATACCTATTTAAACTATTTAAGAATTAGAGGTAAGTACGAATTGCAATAGTAGTCGGCTACAGAAATTTAATTGAAAATATATATGAGAAATGAGAGATAGATATACAAGTTAAATTGATTCAAAGTGTACGCATTTCGTATGCGACACTTTTGAATTCATCTAAAATATATGACACTTCTTCAAAGTGGGTTATTTAATGACGACCTCTGTGGCTCAGTGGTGAGCGCGTTGGTAGCTCAAGCCGGGGGTCGCGGGTTCGAATCCCGCCGACGGAACAAAAAGTTTTCAATGTTCCCGGGTCTGGATGTGTATTAAATATGTGTATGATATAATAAAAATCTTAAATATATGTATAGTATAAAAGTATTAAATATATTTCCGTTGTCTGGTACCTGTAACACAAGTCCTTTAGGTACTTAGCACGGGGCCAGACTGACGCGGTGTGAAGCGTCCATAGATATTATTATATTATAGATATTATTAATAGGAGTTTCACCTGTTTGCAGATTGTGCCGCCTAGCTTTCCCGCAAAATTACTTGACTGTCTAAAATTGATATTCTTCAGCAATCAAAATATCACATTTATTTATCCAGCCAGTACACTGCAGTACCAAGTCTAAAAATTGCATGACACAGAGCACTCTACTTCCTAGTTATTTTCAAGGCTAGGTAGTTCGTGAACCCCGATATTCGAGGGTGATCTCATAAAAAACCAATACATACATACTGGTATTGTATTGAATTCTACGCGTCATTAAACAAGTATTCAGGAATACAAAGGATAAGAAATAAATTGTCAGCATGACGTTGATATAGGAAGTTATTTAGTGGTAACTGGTAAGCCATAAACAGAGCTTTCAGAAAAGGCTGTTGAACTTTGTAAAATCATTGTGATCCTATAGGAATTGCGAGGAACACGCAGTTATATTGAATCATTATTTCTATACGTTAACTCTCTTTATTAATTTGATTAACTTTACAGGGCAAGAATTTCATACGTGCCGTTATATGTAATAATATTCTACTACAACTCTACAACTTTAATAAATTATGTTTTTCAAAGTTACCTTGTACAATTATCTATTCTGTGGTATTACATCAATCGCCTAACTCATTTCACGCATACCTTTTAGGTATGTAGTCAAGCACTTTACATACAACTTCCATGCTCAAGTATTGCAATTTATGTGCCTAATTGAAAATAACAATGTTCCGAAAAAGGGCGCACATATCAATGACACTCGAATACCTGGATAATGGTTGTGATCCGAATCCCAGACCACGGATGTGAAATCGTCACTGATTACAATGACCGGATTGTTTGTACCGTAGCACGGCATGTCGGCAGTCTCAATTACAGTATCAATGACTGTATCGGTTGAGGTTCCACCTTTAAATAAACACATAACCGCGTAAATTGGATCAGGGGTGACATTGAGAAGCCGAAAACCGCAGTGTCGGATCATCTAAGGGTTGAAATTCGAGACCCGAAGCCATAGCGCGGTTTGCGAACTTTCCTATCCGTTTATCGAGTAGCGAATTAGCGATCCATCTGCTTTGCGCGTTACGCACATATCGAGCATGTTAACATCCAGATTAGTGAAATAATGACTCAACTCAATAAAGAAGTTAACAGCAAAAATAAAGTGTTTTTGTTCATGACAGAATATCTATATCTAATCCTACTAATATTATAAAGGCGAAAGTTTGTTTGGATATATGGATGTGTGGATGTATGGATGTTTGTTACTCTTTCACGCAAAAACTACTGAACGGATTTTAATGAAATTTTACAATAATATTAATACATCAGAATAACACATAGGCTACAATTTTAACTAACTTTCAAAATGGGGGAGTTGTTATGTTCGTTTTCTTATATTCAACGATTACTCCGCCGTTTGTTAACCGATTTTCAAAATTTTTCTTTTGGTATATAGGGTACAATCCCATTCATGGTGATCTGATGAAGGATCCATAAGTAATCGAGGGAACTCCTCAAAACTTATAGGGAAACATGTGGTGACTTCGGTTTCGTGAGAAGTTTTCTAAGCATATGCTACCAACAAGTAAGATTTTGCACCGAGATATACCTGGTATACCGTGGTTCGGAAGGTGCTGAGAGAACTCCTGATTCTTTATAGATACAAGTTTGGGAGTTTCGGCGTTGTTTTAAGAACGGAAAGCATGTGCTACTATGCAAATTACATTCATCATCATCATCACTACCATATTTATACCATTTCATAGTCTTTTAGATCGAGACTCGAGTTTGTCAAGCGATAATAAAAAAAAATCTATACCTACCTAATATTATAAACCTGAAGAGTATGTTTGCTTGAACGCGTCAATCTCAGGAACTACATACAACAACAGTTAGATAGATCATTTATCGAGTAAGAGTATAGGCTATATTATATTATCACGCTAAGACTAATACGACCGAAGAAATTCAGGAAAATGTGGAAAAGCGGGGGAAATATTTTTTATGGGAAAATGTACGGTTTCTGTAAAATTCCTAATTTACGCGGGCGAAGCCGCGCGGGACATCTAGTATTATATAAAATTCTGGTGTCACGGTGTGCGTAATTGAACTCCTCTGAAACGGCTCGACCGATTTTCGTGAATCTTAGCGAGCATATCGGCTAGGGTTGAGAATCGGGCAATATCTACTTTTAAATTTTTATATTAATAAGTGCATTTGTTGAATAAATAATCATTGAGATATAAGTACTACGTACTTATTTTATTTCAATGTAAATAATAGTCAATTATTGCAACTCGAGACTGATGGCGACCATTGTTTGTGCGACGGGATAGCGATGGACGTTGTCATGATATTTAGTCACTTCAATAAAGTAATATGGGTGGGCGAAATACTTTATATGGCAAAACAACATTTGCCGGAGCAGATAGTATCTACATAAAAATTGGATGAAAAATTCTAGGAAAAATTCCCCGCACGAACTCCAGACATTTAAATGTGGCGGCTCTAATACTTGCCAAGTCTAAGTTAGCAGTTAGTGCTTTTGTGTCAGCAGGCGACGAAATATTTGAAACTTTTCTAATATGTATTATCATTTTTAATTCCAAAGTCTGGCAACGTACAACGATTTAAATTTTTATTACTGCTGAGGAGGCAAAAAAATCTTAGTTTCATTTTAATTAGCGACAAAAGGGTAGAATAAGTAAATAACGACAACGAAGTGTGTAAACTCATTAAACGGTTTATTTCGAAAGCCACCGAGTCCAATTCGAAAGCGGGAGGTCTTGACAAATCCTCCAGCCATTTATCTTCAAAACAAATCGTTTTGTTCCCTTATTTGGCAACAACTGCTTTAAAATACTACACGGTGTACGTACATTTAGGTTACAAAGCGTATTAAAAGCAGTTATTATCACAATGATCGCTGATAAGGATTCTTAATCACCGAATGGGCTGTTAGACGCTCAAATTTGTCGGGTCAGGTTTCTTACACAAGTCGTAAATCTATAATTATAGATTAATTATAATTAAAACTTCGCTGTTCGTTTCTTCTTATATCCCGCCTGCCTGGTTTCATTATTTCAATTTGCTCTTTGTAATTAAAGTTACAGAATATACAATGGACTATAGCCGAAAACATGCGAAGATTATGCCGCGTAATGCGTAGCATACGAATAACGCCCCGAGTCTGCCAAATGCCACGGCGCGGCGCAGCACGGTCGAGTTTATAGCATTACGGTACTGCTGGATCGATAGTGTACAGATGAAAAACGAAATACTGCAGTCGTAAGGATGTTTTAACTGTAATGATGAGTATATATGAGGGATTTAAAACCCGAAAGATTTATATTGTTCCTTGGCAACTCCTACATTGTTAATTTATTTACCATCGCCGTTAGAAAAGAGTTTACCTTATGTGGTATAGATGTCATTAAATAAGAACTGGGCCTCTATCACAAACTCTTAAAACCAGTCAGAATACTGAATGGCTCGCATTTTGGTACCACGACCTCTATTTTCCAGCCAGTCAGTGGTCATGTGACACAACTCACTTCTCCATTGATAACTGAGTACCGTAGTAATTTCGTATCATGACAACACAACTGAAACTCAAATGTACCAAATTGATGAATATATAAATTTAAATTTGGAATTCTTAACCCCAAGAGGAGATATTTGTAGATCAAAGTGGCCAGGTACAACAAAACGCCAATTTCATATGTAAGGAAGGACCTAATATTTGCTGCTTCACAGCAGCAGCGAGTAAGGGCACTTCTCGCTACTTCCTTCTCCATGTGCCCTTAGGGAAACGTTCAGACCCTTTACATGGGGAGGGAGTGGTTCGCAGGAAATTTAGTTTCTTATACCAGTATATTCTGTATTATGAGATAATAAATGAGGTTCATCACTTCCCTTTTATGGATACTTCCGTCAAATAACGGTCACAGGTGCATCGTATTTACATTTCTGAATATAATATATTCTAGTCTCCTCGTGAATTACGAGGCAATCTCCTCGAGATGGCTGCTCGGAATAAAATCAATAATAAAAAAGTTAAACTCCACTCGGCGAGGCGCTGCGCCGTTGTTTTATGTAACAAATTTAATCAAAAACAGGATTTTGGCACTGTACCGAGTACTGCCTAGAGTAGAGACTGTCCTCTGCCGAATTCGTTTGCCACTGGAAATCAATATTTTATTCATTTCATACACTTATTTAAAATTCCTTTCAATGCTGACTAACAAATATTAAGGATTGAATTTAGTATTTTAACACATTGCTGGACAGTACGGCCATAGCCGTGCATAATGTACTTCGTTATGTGACATACCGGCTATAGCCGTACAAATTAAAAAAGTTATATTTTGACCTACGGCCTTAGCAGTCGGTTACGTACTGAATGACCATAGAGTATATTTATACTGTCATAATACAATTACTTTTCTAGGCCCTACTGTCATTCTACATCACTGTTTTTGACGAATCAAGTTGTATGTGTGTGTTGCCATACTTAGGTACAAACACATCGACACAACGGCTATAGCCGTTGACGCTGCATACAAAATCCGTTGGGATTTGAAGTAGTGACGCGCTGACCGCGCAGGTGATATTACGTGTGTGAAGTTGTATTGTCACTTTGTAATTGGGGTCATATTTTTATTGTAAGTACCTACATTATACGTTTTCTTATTTTGAATACGATAACAAGTGTACATATTTTCAATATATAGTAAACATGTTTTATTATTATCTTCATAAAGGTATATTTATAACGTTTATATTTACGAGTTATTTTATTTATTTAGATGAGCAATCCGAGAAACGCTCGTGAAATTGAGCGCCTTCTAGAAGATGTTTCTACCCCGGAATCATCTCAAAATGAAGACGATCCCTACCAAGACGACGGAGAATATGATTCTGATGAAAACTATCAGCCAGACTTCGAAAATCAGTCCAGTTCGAGCGATGAAGATTTTGTTAACATTAGCAGGCGACGAGTTTTTCGACCAACGGCTAGATTATCGTCTTCATCATCTTCTAACTCAAACGAGGTGAACGGTATAATTTCTGGTAATAATATTGATTTACATGAAGTTCTTGAACCACATTTTTCTTATGTCACACAACCGTCAGTAGCTATACAATCTATTCCTGATCCGATAAGTGGTGAAACTTTTATTGAACCGACTGAAGTTGTACAGCAGACTGATGCGGAATGGTCCCATACTGTAGAACCAATTCCGGAGTTTCAGTTCGACGCCTCATCAATCGGAATTCAGGTTAACATAGATGAGAATTGTACTCCTTTAGATGTATTCAAGATTGTCTTATCAAACCAGTTACTTCACCACATGATTTCACGCACTAATGCTTATGGTGCTAAATTAGCTAGCCAAAATAGACCCGCAACTAGGAACAGTCGCCGTGCATCATTTCGTCCTGTAGATCACGAAGAATTATTGATGTTTTTTGGGTTATGTCTGTTACAAGCACAAGTAAAATTTCCCGAGAGGCGTAAATTATTTTCTAATGATCCTTTATATTATCATCCTATCTTCAGCTACGTTATGTCAGGCAGAAGATTTGACCAAATTCTTAGATGTCTCAATGTCGCGGAAGATAACTCCAAAGGTGAGAAAAAAGTTATAAACTTTATTGACGCTCTTACTGATAATTTTCGACGCATTTATAAACCTGATAAGGAATTGTCTATTGACGAGTCGTTGATATTATTCAGAGGCCGTCTTCATTTCCGTCAATACATAAAATCAAAGAAGGCACGATATGGAATAAAATTTTATGAGCTAACATCTCATGATGGCTATGTGTTGAGTTTACTAATGTACTGCGGAAAAGATGATTCCGATCCAACTGCATTTGGCAAAAAGACAGAAAGGATTGTAATGAAGCTATTGCAGCCATATCTACTAAAGGGGCATCATATATTTATGGACAATTTCTACAACAGTGTAGAGCTTTCGGAGAATTTGCTGGGACTCAGAACACATACAAATGGTACGTTGAGAAAAAATAGAAAGGGCAATCCTTCTCTCTTGACTAACCGAAAACTGAAGAAAGGAGATTATTTTTGGCAACGGAAGAATAATGTTTATGTCTCTGTTTGGAAAGATAAAAGGCCTGTTTTTACAATTACTACAAGGAATCACCCAAAACTGATACAAGTGTCAAATAGAATTGGCAAGTTATCAACAAAACCTAAAGAAGTTTCTTCCTACAATCAGTACATGGGCGGGATTGATCGCGTTGACCAGATGATTAGTTATTACTCGTCTCCAAGAAAAACTATCACATGGTATAAAAGAGTGTTATTCCATCTTTTGGACCTCATAACATGGAATGCATTTTACTTACATAAGAAATATATAAAAAATGGAGATAATAAATACCAATTCATCAATTTTCGAGACGATCTCATACGACAAATGATAAAATTAGAGAGAAATGTGAAAGCTGTAGATATTGTCAGAAAAGAAAGTATGTATAGTAGTCGAAGATTTCAAAACAGACACAATATCGTAGGTTCTGCCAAAAACCATTGGCCAGAAATAATTCCCACGCCTGAAAATTACAAAAGAAAATTCAAATTTCTAAATTGTAAACAGTGTTCCAGCAAGAATGTAAGAAAAGAAACTAGATACAGATGTCCAGATTGTGATAACCAACCTAGTCTATGTCCAGAGTGCTTTACTGATTGGCATCAAGTACATGGCCAATAATATATTTTTATTTTTATCCTTATAAAAGGCTGATTTCTTACTAAAGTTCCTATTATATAAAGATTGTAATTGTAAGATGTTTCTGTAGTTGATTTTGTTCCACAAAGAGTATGTTTTGTTTATTTTTAGACATATAAAGGTTAATATGTCATGTTTGTTTATTTTTGAAATAAATATTTGTGTTATATTTTGGTAAATCTTTGTTTTATTTGTCTTATTCAAAAACGGCCTTAACCGTAATGTCAAAATATGAAGTTATCAAACTATATTACAGGACGCTACGGTTATAACCGTAATACGGCTAGAGCCGTATTGACATAGTACATCGATTTTTAAATTCTTATCGTGACGCAACTGCTATTGCCGTAAGAAATAAATGTATGAAAAAAAGTACTGTCAACTAGAGCAAAAAATATAACAATGTACTGTCCAGCAACGTGTTAAAAAAGCTTAATTATAATTTTATATTTTACTACCACATTACACAAGTAAACAAATGGGAAGGCAATGTCAAAAGGCCATGACAAGATCAACTTATTTCTTCCTCTGCCTGCTATATCTTCTTTTACTTAGCCATAACTTAAAATCTTAGTTTTATCAGGTTTTATCGTTAACGTTTAGGAGAGGTGTACAGATGATCACATCTTTGATCTTTTATATTATAGAGAGCTTATCTCATAAATCTCCATAAGTCATAATAGTCTAAGGTCTATGATACCGTCGTGATTTCGATCTTCTTAAATCATCACGGCGAGCGAAGCGAGTCCTAGTATATCCCACAATTGTAATACACTTTACGAAAAAACTATCACACCTATTGAGTTGTGCTTTAACATACCTAGTAATTTTTATTTATACTTATGTAGATTGTAGATGTGTTAAGTATGTACCAGTCAAGGTGTGACGACGCGAGCCCTCATAAAGTTCGGCTTTTAACCGTTATAAAGTTATCCACTAGCAGGTTTATTGCGAATGTGGTTGGTGTATTTTTAGCTTGTACGTTAATCAAACATCGTCTCCCTAATAAATATTAGGGGTTTATCAATTATGTCGATAGAAACTTCGAACAAGACATATATTTCCTTGTCCTGTTGCCATCCGTCTCATTGAACACGTTCGGAAGGGGCGTCGCGACGACGCATTGTCTTCCAGTCCCTACTACAAAGCGATATGTAATCGTAGGGTGCAATAAGAGGTGCACTTCACTCAGCCTAGATTTAAAGTCTGCCTATAAAAATTCCATGTTAAAATATTAAGTAAGTATCTAGTGATTTATACTTAATTTCATCCAGAATAATTCCTGTGATTACTGCATATAATTCAAGGCTTTGATCCCTAAAAAGTTTTCGAAACTTTCGAAAATTTGCACAAACAAAATACTAGTAGGTGAGTCTTGAATCTATAGCGATCACTCGGGTATACGAAGCCTGTCTGTCCCCTTTACTTAGCTGGTAATTCGATTACAGCCATCTCGAGGGGAATAAAGTAGTAGAGCTTTACAATTCTGACCCTTTTATTTTCATCTTGACTTAACTATCAGCGGCCAATGTATACAATTTAAAATTGGTAATTTGGGCTTTGTAACAAGAAATTGGACCATTAATTAAAATATCTATACATATAAATAAAATTGGAGTGTCTGTTTGTAATATTGAAATAATCGTTTTTTACTACATGCGTATATGAATATTTAGACGGTAAATACACCAAAATTACAATTAAAAAAAAATTTGTCTGTCTATATGTCTGTCTGTTTGTTCCGGCTAATCTCTGAAATGGCTTGAGCGATTATGACAGGACTTTTTTTGGCAGATCTACTTTTTTAACCGACTTCCAAAAAGGAGGAGGATATATTTTAATTTTTCATATTTGTTTGCGGATAACCCCGCCGTTTGTAATAAATTCTTTTGTTTTTGTATAAGATGTAGTCCGAATTTAGTAACAATATGATAATAAAAGTGATGATGTTATGATGCATTTCATAAGATATCAACGGGTCTCCTTGAAATTTACATGGAAACATAATATAGTGATTTTACCTTTTTCTAAAGGATTTCAAGCACATACTTCCAAAAAATATGGATTTGCACCGAAGTATATCCGAAGGTGCAGTACAGAACTCTTGAATCATTTGCCCTTTGGGTAGGGAAGTCTAAAATGGGGAAAATCATTTTTATTATCATTATGTTGACGCGGACGAAGTCGCGGGCAACAGCTAGTCATGTATAAAAAAGCTTAACATTGTACTATGGTGTGCGTTACCAAGATTGGTAAAAAAATTACGCAAACAGAAAAAATATGCATAAGGTAATTGTTACGAGACTAATACGAGACCATGACCAGGGGCCAAAAATGTTCAAAGGGTGAAAATTTACTGCTCGCTCTTTGAAAATAGCATAATTTGCGCTTAATACTGTTTATAAGCGCCACAATTCAATTTTATCCGTGTCTGCCGGCTTAAAGGGAAGGGCTGATAACGAGATTACTGGTGTTTATGATATTTAGACGGTAACACCGGGCATGTCGGGATACAAAGCTTGTTTAAGGCCCAATACCGTCGTTGTGAGCGACTTCAGAACTTATCTAATAACCCTCGCCGGGAGTAACGATGCCGAAGCATTTATTACAGCAATCGTTGGGTATTTATCGCACATACTTGTAAATGCGTAACGTAATGAATATAAATAATGCGTAGTTAAGAGACACTTTATAGTATACTAGCTGTTGCCCGCGACTTCGTCCGCGTGGACTTCAGTTTATAGCGCGCGATGTCAACAAAATTGGTGTCAAAAGCTTTTATAAAAAAAACCCTGGTACCCCTTAAATCAAAACAGTGTGCACATAATATTTCAATTTTTTTAATTAAACTTTATATTTTATGCCAAATTTTTAAGCTTATTTAGCCTCGCAACTAAACAACTTTACTCATAAACTATTTATCATTGATAGGTTTAAGGTTATGTCACTGGCATAGAGAATGTCATATGTCACTGGCTCACTGCATAGATAAAGTACTGATTTATTAAATAACTTAAAAAAGGAAATAACAATAAAAAGTAATCAAAATTAATACCACCTCTTATAGAAAGACTTTTGGGCAAGCGTTAGCGCGATGTAAGAGACGCACGGCGCCATCTATTATGCATTTTTGGAACTAACTTAATTTGAACAAATTTACGCATTTTCACCCCCTTACAACGCTTTTTTCCAGTAAAAAAGTAGCCTATGTCCTTTCTCAGGCTCAGTACAAAATTTCATTACATTCGGTTCGGTAGTTTTGGCGTGAAAGCGAGACAGACAGACAGACATAGATACTTTCGCATTTTAATATTAGTATAGATTTGTGTACTGTTATACTCTGAAATGATTATATCTTTTGATGATGCCATATTAATGGAGCAAAATTTTGTAATCGTTGCGACATTTAAGGTAGAGACTAAAGACGGACGCTATAACAGTCTGCACTCTGCAGACCTCTTTTATTATAAGTGCGTTTAAAGAAACATATTAAAATTTCCTGGTGTCTTGAAGTACAGCTTAGAAAATCAAACAAAGAGGTCTTAAAATTGGTAGTTGATACTATGATATCATATACAGAAGCGGAAGCTATTGTTATAAAGATTAAGACACGCTATTCCCAGTTTACACAAAGACATGTCTCACTCGGTGAATCAGCTGAAGCTTCCACGCTAAGGTCAGCGGCCTCTGCAATTATAGCACTCGATATCATCGACTTCCACTAATCCGGACAACAGACGCTACGCAATACTTGAGCAACGTGGCAATAGCTTAACTCGGTCTGCTGTCAGTGTGGACAATACGTAGTAGGTACAACTTTACTCTTAATTAACGAGACGATATTCAATATGGTATAGGTATATTTATATACAATCGATTTCTCGGCAATGGTTTAACTTTTAAGTCTCGCCCTGGAAAATATGTAGGTGCTCCTACATTTGGGAAAGGGAAAACGTCTAACATAGTTTTATCCCTGGAAAACAGCTTCCAGCAAAGCTTACAGAGTTATGATATGTAATTAACTAATTACATATACTTAATCAGGTTTTTAGTAGTAAAAATTTTCGTAAGTACTTAATTGAAAAAATGATCAACAAATGCAATTTTTAGGCGTTTTTGATTCTCATCGTTAGCATTTACATTACATCTGCACTCCGCAAACACGGCGAGATGAAACCTAGTGCACAACAATGCCAGTTTAATGACCTGCGTTCATTTTGACATACGGTAGGCGTCGCGTCGCCATCAAACTCCGCATGGAAATATCATTTGAATGTTCTCATTCCATTGTTCCACGTCTGCCTCAAATTATCCAGCGGCGCGTTATGCTCATCTGGCAACATTCTGATAATTTTGGCAAAAAGTGATGGGATGAAGTACTTTTTATTTTCAAGACTTCTGAAAATATGATGTCTGTAATTCAGTAAGTCTCATATTATATCATACGAATACTGAGCTTTATTGTGATCAAAGATTCAAGGGAACAATTTTAGTTTTGCCTTATCTTTACACAACGTGACCTTTTTGATAATTGAAAAATATGACTGAGAAGGATATTATTAAGATGACCGATAAAATTTACTTCCTTTTGTTATCAGAATCTGAGAATCGTTGCAGTCGCAATTAATAATAATTATTATCAGTTCCATGTGCTTCTACTTCGATTTTACTGTATTGACCCCTAAAGACAAAAAATTAAATTCTCGTCAATTTGTTTCAGTTATGTCAATTCCATACATTTTTGGTGCCGATTCTTCAATGAAGAGATAAAAAAAGCGTTGGCTCTTACACACAATCACGTCGTCAACATAGACGAAACTGTACAATATAATTGCATCTCGCGAGTCGCGGCTGAGTCACAGCGACCGTTATGAGGTCGGCGGTCGCCAGCGTATTATTTGCTGAACCATGACTATTGATGTCCCCAATCTGTAGTTTCTCTATACAAGGACAAGATAAACATTCTGCAGAAATTCATATTAAACTTGTTTATATAAACCGCCGATTTTGAAGGTAGAGGTATATTATATAAGTAATAATGGATTATTGAAGATAGAGAGACAGGAGTGAAATGAAAGAGAGCTAGAACATAAAGACTGATAGAAAGTGACAAGGCATACATTTAATCTAAAGTTATAGACAATGTTTGCCTTCTATCATAGAGCATCGTTATATTCGTTCTAATCTACATGAGCATTGCAAAGCAATGGAAATTGGTTCAAATGGTGGGCGATACATTCTGAACCCACGTTCGCCTTTCGGCTATCTGCAACTTTCAAGAACTAGTCATATTGCCAATTACTAAGACGAGGTACATGTACAGCAAGTAAAGAAAGTTATGTAGGTGGACATCTGATCACTGGAATAATAACGTGACTCAGAAAGATGAAGATATAAAAAGAGAAAATAATAAAAAGTAAAAAGAGTATATTATTTTATTGTCTTTTATTTTAAGGAGCTCAAGTTTATAAAATACTCTATTAGTAAAATTATTTTTGAAATGTTCTTGTTTTTTTGTACGCATATATTATAAACATGCTAAACTTATTTAAGTACCTAATCTAAGTGAAAAAAAGTTCTGAAAACTACGCGAAGCTATTCTAAATAGGTAAATTATTTCTTACATAGGGCCAGCGCAGACCGAACGGAGCGCAGCGAGGAGGATTTTATTAACGCACTTGAAAATAAACTTTAAAATTATTTCACTAAAGTGCGATGGGATTCCCTCGAGGACACGCGTGCATTTCTTGTAAGGTTCAAGCACTTTAGTGTAATAATTTAAAAGTTTATTTTCAAGTGTGTTAATAAAACCCTCTCCGCTGCGCTCCTTTCTATCTGCGCTGACCCTTAACATTTCCGAGAAAATTACTGTTCTGCAGACTCTATTAGGAGAATAACCGACAGATAATAGGACAAACAAGAACATGCCACAGTATAATATTATGTAGTTCGTATTATACAGTATATATGTCGTAGGATTATTTGATAAATCGAATAATTGCAAAAATTCTAGGGATTTCGCGAAAACACGGATAATTAGATAATGCTGTTATATTTTTTTTATTTTTATTATATTTTTCAATTTCTCTAAAAAAAGTTAGGTTTTTTGCAAAAACGCGAGTTGCCTTAGTGACATTGCACATTCTTAACGCTGATTGGCTTGATTTTTGCTTACTGGCCAACTCTTATTCTGATTGGTTACTATCTTTTCCTATGTATCTTTAAGGTATTACATCATCTATACTAATATTATAAATGCGAAAGTATCTCTGTCTGTCTGTCTGTCTGTCTCGCTTTCACGACAAAACTACCAAACCGATTGTAATGAAATTTTGTATACAGATAGTATAAAGCCTGAGAAAGGACATAGGCTACTTTTTTTACTGGAAAAAAGGGTTGTGAGGGAGTGAAAATGCGTAAATTTGTTCAAATTAAGTTAGTTCCAAAAATTCATAATAGATGGCGCCGTGCGTCTCCTACATCGCGGTGACGCTTGCCCAGACTTCTTTCTATAAGAGGTGGTATCATCTTACATTTGAGTTTCGATTTTTTTTCGATTGTTATTACTTTTTTACGTTAATAACTCAGTACTTTATCTATGCAGTGACGTAACCTTAAAATAAATAGTTTATGGGTAAAGTTGTGTAATTATGGGCCTAAATAAGCTTTAAAATTTGGCATAAAATATAAAGTTTAATTTTAAAAAATGAAAATATTTTATGTACACACTGCACAGCTGTTTTGATTTAAGGATTACCAGGGTTTTTTTATAAAAGTTTAATTTTAAAAAATGAAAATATTTTATGTACACACTGCACAGCTGTTTTGATTTAAGGATTACCAGGGTTTTTTTATAAAAGCTTTTGACACCAATTTTGTTGACATCGCGCGCTATAAACTGAAATCCACGCGGACGAAGTCGCGGGCAACAGCTAGAAGAATTATAAAGTGAAAAAATGACAATGCCTATTCATAGGTACTTTATTTTTATTTAACCTTTTTCTCATCTCAACCGTAACCTCAGAATTAATTTCTGGTTTTGTTGAACTTTCAGCATTAATTTCACTTGTATCAGACATTTTGTATTTACAGACACACTTTTAGATTAAACTTTTCAAATCAACTTTGTTAAGTCCAACTGCAATTTTAAACACATTAAATATCAAAAACTGCTAGCTTGCTTACAAAAACAACCACAAACAGAACAACGTGTGACAATGAATTGACATTTAAAACGTCAAGTCTTCAACCAATCAGAGAAGATGTTGTTGTGGGACGCTTAAACCGACCAATCAGTGATTTTTTTCGATAATAACTAACGACTCGTTTCGCAATCTTACTAAGGCGACTCGCGTTTTCGCGAAAACACTACCTTTTGTCAGTAAGGTTGAAAAATGTAATCACCATTGTCTAATTATCCGTGTTTTCGCGAAGTTGGCTTATATGAAGACGTGTTTTATCTTAACGTGTTTTGTTGTATTAAGCTCAGACAAAGTGTAACACTTTGGTCCTGGTTTTCATTAAAATTTCAATAATTAAAGTAAACATGAAAAAAGAATTACTTATTGCGAAATGTTTTCAACTTGCATGCTTTTAATCAAAAAGCAACATTGGAAAGCACTTTCGTCCCACATGGGGAACGTAAATTAATATTGTTTTGTCTTTTTATGCCGGTTATTGGCTGACGAGCATGTGTAACGATCAAAAGATATCAAAATAACAGTTTTTGCTGGAGAGGTACTAAAGACAGGAAATCTCAGGAAATCTTTATCCTTTGAAGATAATACAATATAGGTATGTATTATGCATACTTAATATTAATTTTAAGTTGAGTTACTTATATGATCCTGAATTTTATTATGAAGACCATATTATTGTACATTTCACTCTAGCAAATAAATTATTATTAATTATTTATTAAAATAATAATAATATACCTACCCAATAGTACAAGATAAACAAGGATGTTAAATATTTCATTGCATTTTTATTCATTTGTGAATTTAGTTTATTCTGTTAATTTTTTTTTATGAAATAAGGGGGCAAACGAGCAAACGGGTCACCTGATGGAAAGCAACTTCCGTCGCTTATGGACACTCGCAGCATCAGAAGAGCTGCAGGTGCGTTGCCGGCCTTTTAAGAGGGAATAGGGTAATAGGGGAGTTAAGGGAAGGGAAGGGAATAGGGGAGGGTAGGGACGGGAATAGGGTAGGGGATTGTGCCTCCGGTCAACTCACTCACTCGGCGAATCATAGCGCGAGCGCTGTTTCACACCGGTTTTCTGTGAGAGCGTGGTATTTCTCCGGGCGAGCCGGCCCATTCGTGCCGAAGCATGGTTCTCCTACGTATATTATTATTCCGATATGCATGTGATATGCATTATTCATATGCAATAAATGCATGCGGAACTCCAACAAAAAGTAACGGTTTTGAAGCGTATGTCCTTACATGGAGGACTTTTTAAATAAAGAACGTTAACGTGGGCGAAGATGCGCGTGAGTCACTAACGAAGCGGTTTGTCCTTGCACAAGTACTGGGACATCGACTCCGCAAACCTAATAACCTCATGAGAATAACGACTTTTTCCAACGGTTTCACGGTTAAAGTTCGTTGAGCTAGTTGAATCATTTTTGTGTCAACGAATGCTGTTTTTTAAGATACTCAATACATAAATTTTAGCTACGGAAGAGATACGAAAGAATTTTTCAAGACATGTGACCTAATAGGAGAAGAGTGAAGACGAAACACAATCTAAGCTCATGGGCATCGACAGATAAGGACAGAAGTGAGCTCTTGTGTTCTTCTGCGGTCTTTTCCATCAATTTACCCTGGTATGATGTTTCTAGGTATCAGCATATCCAACGTAACCAAAAAGTTACGTTGGAAGATACTCTCTATACTTCTTTCAATATTTCCAATTTAGTTGAGTCTCTTTCTCGTAAAATTAAAAAGGAACCTGAATTTTAGATTTCGTAGCTATTAACGAGAAAAGTCTTTTCACTAATCATGATTTTATAATATGTAGTGACTTTTTTCTGATACAGCTACAGGAATTAAGACAGAGCATTAGGGTCAATTTATACTAGCACAGAGTCGAAGCGAATTCCTAAAAACTGAACACAGAAAATTCAACCTCCAGAGCGTAACGCACACATTACTTCTGTGAGGCCAATCAGCGTTGGTCGGGTGCATCCACGCGAATTCGCGCGGATGCGCGCGCCTTTTTAAATTCTCTGAATCTATACTTCTATACTAATATTATAAATGCGAAAGTATCTCTGTCTGTCTGTCTGTCTCGCTTTCACGCCAAAACTACTGAACCGATTGTTATGTGAACACTGCACAGCTGTTTTTGGGCGTTTTGATTTTAAGGGGTACCAGGGTTTTTTTATAAAAGCTTTTGACACCAATTTTGTTGACATCGCGCGCTATAAACTGAAGTCCACGCGGACGAAGTCGCGGGCCAAATCTAGTAAGTAATACAGTGCGTTAACGCTTTGAAGTTAAGGTTGAATTTGTTATATTCAGTTTTGATAATTCGCTTCGACTCTGCGCTAGTATAAATTGACCCTTACTTAAAGCCTTTTCTTTTTCAAGGCCTTGTATTCAGGGATGGTGTGGTCCTTTACGAGAGCATCGATATTTGCATCGCCGCACTACTCGCGACTTAATGTGAAGGCAGCCTTAGTTGTTCCTCAAAGTGAATAGGTAGAAAGCTGTATCAGTAAGGATGATTGCTGCTAGTTATGATGTAAATAAGTTGAAGAACACATGTTCAATGCTGGCTTACCGTATGTTAGGCAATATGGGATGCCAGATTATTTTTAATACAATAGAACCTGACCATGAGACTGGCAATATATTTTTTTAGCACTAAAAATACCTGCCATCATATTCCTTAACTGAAGTAAACCTTTTTGAAGAATCATCAAAGGCCCTCCACTTTGGTCTTTGACCAGTTATAGGTATCTAATAACATTAAAATATACTTATTCACATGTCATAATAATAATTTCCCATAAGAGTTATGGGAAATTATTATTATGACATGTGAATAAGTATATTTATTGTATGTGGAAATTGAATGGACTGGATATATAAAAAATGTAAACCATTTTTTAAATATCCAGTCCATTCCAGGCTTAGGCTTTAGGGCATTCAAAATTTAGAAGATATTATTATACTATTGATTATAATATTATCTAGAATAAAGTATGCTACACTTCTGATAAATCCTTTAATTCATCAAGGCCCGGCCATAAGCTCACCAGTGAACGAGACACAATAGAATATCTATTGTGTCTCGTTTTCCTATGATTGATGGGTTAAATTATGTATTTTGAAACTTTCTATTATCTACATAAAAATGAATTTAATATTAATTTTTAAGTCTTGCTAAAACTTGAGAACTTCTGAACCGATTTGGATAATTTTAGTATTGAAATATTCATGAAAGTCCAGGGAAGGTTTATAACAGAATGAAAGCGATACAAAGTTCACCAGGTCACCTAGTATTTAAAAATAGACTAGAGGTACTTACTTAAAATAAAAACTTTCTACTAAATCATCAAGCACCCCATATGCACACGATTTGTTGTTAAGTATAATAGTTATTATACTGTATTATAATAACAGCAAAATATCATGCAAACAGAATACACACCTAGGTATTTATTTAAGTCAATAAATAAATGCCGACATTGTAAGGATAGAATATGATAATAACAATAATTATAGTTAATGTTGTATAAATATATTTCGCTCAATTGGATATTGTCAGAACTCAGGACTAAAATAATTACTTGAGAAAGAGTATAAAACTTTACTCCGGAGTGCAGTAGAATAGGGTTTTACTAAATAGTAACACTTTGTTTGCTGTTTTAGCAGTTTACTTAATTAATTACAATACAACTTACAAGCTTACATTATAATAAACAAAAATGATTAAGAATAAACCAACCGAAGGAAAGTAGTACTTATCTTCATATTTTAAGAAACTACTCAGTAAAAACTGTTCCATTATTTCACTAAAAACTATAAAAGTATGTAACAAAAGTTTCTACTTACATTTGGTTTCAACCTCCATTACTGCTTGGAACTTCTAAACAAAGAACTGTAGTGTTTTTTTTTTGAGCAGCAGCTTAACAGCAGCCTGCAGGTATCTTGGCCTGATCACGAGATAATGGCAAACGATGGCAAAGGTACTGCGTCGGATAAGCTCGAAAGCCAAGTAAAATCTAAATCAGACTGCCCTTATTTTTAAACTTAATCCAAATAAACCGTTGAACAGTTACGAATTGAATTCAAATAGATGATAGCAGGAAATGAAGAAGGTATTTCACTGGAAAACAACGAAAACGATGTTTTTGTTGTTTTTGAAACTTGAAAATAAACTTCATTGGCACCATTTGACATAACGGCTTAAAACCTCTTCTCTATTGGTTGATTCATATCTGCCGCCTTTTCGAATGTGCATCATTTGCACAGACGAGAGAACAGCTATCGACCGATGATCTACAAAAACGATAAAAATAATGTAAGTACTAGTACTTTATAGTAGTACATTGGTGTGATGAAGTCTAATGAAATTTAAAAAATAGAAATCGTATTAATATTATCACGTAGATGAGAATTCAGACTTATTTAAATTTTTATTTCAAGTTTATTTAGCGCCAGCATCCATAAGTGGTTTACAGCGCCATCTATTGCTTTATGTAGACATAATTATTTTTGTAGTAGTTTCAGAGATGGCGCTAATACAGGATAATTTTTCAACCTTCTTTATATTATGTTATAGGGCTACAAACCTCGATTTGTAAATTATTGTAGTACTTTTCAACTATCTGAATATTATAATAATAATATTAGCATGACCAGTAAACAATTAAAACAATTAATTTTAAAACTAAATTTAATAAATTAACAATAAATAATGTGTAATTACAAAATTGAATACATTGTAAAATAAACTAAGTATTACAATTGTTTTTTTTTTACCGGTTGCTAGTCAGACTTTTATCTTTAAATTTAAGTATTTTTATAAACATAGGTAAAAATTCTGGATAAAGAGTTCCATCTCTCTAAGTATTAATATATGGTTACAAATTTCACTATTGTTATAATTTTACGAAGATTTATAATTTCAGTATAGTTTGCATTATGCTAACAAAGAATACAGGTAATATATTATTAATTATTATGTTTGTATATAGGGTAAACATACACGAATGCAATACGTAATAAGCATAGTAATCTAAAACTTTTTATGTGTAAAAATCATAGCAAAGCTAAGTAGATGTCCATTTAATCTACACAATCATAAGCCTATTTCATTTTGCTATTATTTATTATTAATCTAGTTCTTGGCCGCATTAAAGTTTCGTTGATCAGGTTCACTAAAATGACACAACACAATCTTAAACTTATTGATAAAGCTACATAAAAAAATTAAATAAATAAAAAATAATACAAGGACCTTAACTTTGACCTAAGCTTTTTCACAAAAATGAATGTAAATTACTAGATAATATACTTAATTATTAAAAGATTCAATTTTATTGACTCTTTCTAACATGGAATATTTACGTAGATATTATAATGCTAACTTAAAGTTACGAACAATGGTCACTCATGAATAAATAAAGTCTACATTGGACAAACAAATATTGTCACTACTTAGCTCTTGTCAGTAAAACTCTCTGCTCATGTACTGGATGATCATGGGTAATGACTTAATGAGTAATGACATGATGAAGTTATCTGGCAAATATTAAGTCACTGTGGTCATTAACTAGAAAATGATACACAAATTGTGCTTTCTTCTTATCTATGACCTGCTTGTTTATTCGAGATTGGGGCACCTGAACCGTGTTAGGATTGTCTCTTAGAAAAATTGCACCAAATAGTGTAGATAAAGTTTTAGAATCTAGTCCATTTTCGGCACTATGTTGCAACGCTTCCTGTAAAAATTCACATAAATAGAGAAATACGTTTTTTCTAAATTCTGGCAGCTCCATTATTATTTGCTTGCATTGCAAGTAGTTGGCGGAGGCGCGCAGGCACACCTCCTGCAGATTGTATGGAATGATGGGGTCCGAGGTACTCTCCAGCAGCAGTAGCAACGCTTCGGCAACGGAGTGGATACTGCCCGGAATAGGATCTATGGAGCCGCTGTCTAACCAGTCTCGAATCTGGAGTACCTCCGCATGTAATCCAGGTTGCTCAAACAGATTGGGCTCCTTGAGGCCGTGTAAATAAATATGGTCAACTAAAAACCATATCTCCTTGGGTATTGAGTAGGTCGATTGATTAGATACACATTGATCCCTTTTGTTTTCGAGTTCAATTAGTTTTCCCAAGGGGACTTCTCTTATTGGCATGTTGAGATTGACCAGGACTTCGATAGAACAGCCAAAACAGCTCCTCTGATATGTGCCATTGACGGTTATGAATATGTCTTTACCTCCATACAAGTGCAGAACTAAAATATCATACAGCTTGTCTGTACCAGCATTCATCTTACACGCTGAGGTTTTGTTTATGAGAACTTTGAGTTGTATTTCACACGACTCATCTGCACTGATACACTTCTTGTATGGTTCCACAATCAGCCATTCTTTACAAAAACTGGCCTCATCCAATTTCTTGATGAATTCAAATTCTACTGGTAACTTGCCCGTGTTAGTTATTGTGATTGTTCTTACTTGCAGCTCCAAGTACTTAACTATTCCAAAGTCAACATCAGTTATGTCCACATTAACCTGGGGAATCATTTCATTCTCCAATTTGTCCAGTTGTTTGATAACTTCCTCATATATTTTTCTGTATTTCTCATCATCCACAATTTTAATTTCAGACTTAAACAGAGCTGAGACCGGTTTATGGTCGCTAATATTTAGTGTGGGATGACTCCTGTATGCTAATTGTGTGATTTTGCTACCTTTATAGAAGATTCTATCGCACCAGGCTGGAGCCCGATGCTTTTCACTGGAATCCCAATTGTCAGTACCGGGATCATACTTGTAGGTGGGTTTAAAGTTAATGGTACCCTCAGTGTAGCCGGCGAACACAGTACTAAGTTTGTGCTGCTGCTTCAATTGATCAAACTCAATCACAGGTGCAAAGTTGTTGTCGTCAATTAGTTTCTTAACTTTTAGGGGATCTAGCTCTGTTATTCTGTAATTGAGATCCCCTAGCCAGTACACTTGGTCATGGTCTTTGATGGCTTTAGGCAGTTGGTTGGGTTGCACAAACCTCACTCTGTTGGAGATGTCCCTAAAGTCCTGGTTTCTTCTCTCATACTCCTCCACATGGGCAGCCAAATGAGAGTTAACAATGCATATACTGGTGTTGTGCAGGTCAAACCTCACTGACACACCACCCTTGTTACCCATTTTGCCCATTATTCCTGTACCAACAGTATCACAGACTATGTTACGGACATATGGAAAGTGTTCTTTTTTAATGAGAACAATTAGTAGCATACCTACGAGTCTCACCTTTTCTACCTTGAGATACTTAGCTCTCTTGTCGATGTTAGCGCACACAGCAGAATACCATTCGTCTTCTCGGAAAGTTTGGTCAAAGAGAAATGTTTCTTTTGATAAGTCTAATTCTTGAAAACCTACAGCATACATATCAGGTGGATCTTTATCGATGCTCAACCAATCTTTGAGAGGTATAACAGGAGATTTATCGTTGACATTCCAGGTCCCACAAAATATTGTAAAGTTTCTAGTGTAAGTGTATTCCAGTTCTTTATCACACATTTTGCGTTTGATCAGACTTTCTCTAATGGCGACCGGGGCCGAGCCCTGGGACACGCCCGGGCGCGGCATAACGAGACTCTGAGCTATGATGTCGTCGTCGCTTGTACTGTTGTATTTTTTAAGCCAAGTGAATTCTTGTTGCTTTTGTACTTTGTTTGCGGACTCAATTCCTCGAAACAGCTCATCGACAAAGTTATCGACTCTAGGAGTCATTTGAATTTCAAACTTGAATTTGCTGCCTTGAGACTGTAAGTTTAAATAAAGAATAGTTTCCGAGTCCGATGGCTTATTATCAATTTCGCATTTGAAGCTGTTGTCAATGGGTAAAACGATCTCGATAGATAAATCTGTGAATGACTTGGGAGGGTAGCATGAAGTAAATAAACAAAAAACTGCTTTTTCGTCCCCATAATCTACAATTGCTAGAAGTCTGTCTTTTTTTACCCATTTTGGATGAAACACTTTTGCGTCACATAGGAATGCGGTTACTCTCTCACTAGGCAGGAATTTTTCCTGCACGACTGACTTTATTTCCTCATGATTCATGCTGATCACCTTGTTTATTTTAATAATTCACAATTTCATGTTTTATCGCTTTGCTGAATTTGTTGATTTTTGGCAGACCGCAGAATTTGGCACTTGACAGTTGACACTGACTTTTTTTTTTCTTATTCACTTCGACTATTTCACTGACCTCGGACAGGCTATGCCGTACAAAATGACAGATATTTCTTATGCCGATTTGAAGCGCCGCGGTGAGCGTACTGTGAACTAATTTATATAGAAAATGACAACCGCCATTTGCAAAATAGTAGTTCCAAGTACACTCACTACTGCTTTCACATAGCAATCAGCGCCAATATGGCGACTTTCAAATAGGAATATTTTATTGATAGCGATCGCCTGTCCAGTGTATTATAGAGGTCAGTGGACTATTTAACCATGGCCAGTGTCAAGCAGGGCTTCATAACGTTATCGAATACCCGAAAAAATATTGTTACGTACCGGTATTTTCATAATGGTAGCCAGATAACGGTATTTTTTTTATCGATATCTAGTAACATAACCAAAAAATATCGTTATGAAAATACCGGTAAATATAACGATATTTTCTGATATCAAGTATGCGGTATGCGTCGTGCTGCTCGCAACCTTATTTTCATTAAAAAAAACTTTGACTTAACAAGTCAAGATGGTGCTGCAATTTGTTTAGTCAATGAATGCAGAAAATTATGCAAGGTACCTATGTCCGTATTTATTTACTTGTTTTAATTGTGGCGAATGGGGATTGGCAAAATGTGGATAATTATTTGTATGTCTAAGTATTTATTACTAGAATTCTAAGTTTAATACATATATATTTTGTAGACTGTAGTTAAAATATCAACACATTTAAAAAAGGAAGCACAAAATTATATGATAGCATTTACAAAATATTTAGGTATTATAACACGGAGAATATTTTAAGGAGCGGAGTCGGATCAGAGGCGCTTTGCACACGACGGGGCGGGGTGGACCGGTCAATTTCGCCGCGAACGATAGCACAAAGGGAATCCTACAATATGTATTACCAACGCACACCAAGGGCAAAAAGACCGCTCCGCAGGTCCCCGGCGGTCTCTGGCGGCACGGCATGTCCGTGGATCACACAAACCAGTTTACATGCAGTAACGCAGACGGCGCGGTGGCGCGGGGCGGCAGCTAGCTCTATTCTCTCTATCTCCACTAGAACGAATGTCCTGAACTGACTGCCTCCACTCGTCGTGTGCTTTGTGTACCACCTCGCCCCGTCGTCTGCAAAACAACAGAGTCCGTCCGGCAGCCAGCGCACGGCGCACGTGCTGACAATACAATAATTTACTATACAAACCATAAATTAGTAATATTTGAACAAAGATACTGAGCACTGAACTACTGAGTACTGACCATGTCATTCTCATTAGACGTCATTTTTCCTATAATATATAGCTACTGGTCACCAGACACGTCTAGTTTAATTTTGTGCATACTGCATACTGAATTGACTGATTAAATTAAGTTCTTATTTTACAGAAGGTAACGTTATCAAAGAACATATATTTACCGTTATAAATCCTATTTACCGTTATAACATTTACCGGTATTAATTTCTATTTTTACCGTTATTTCTAGTATCGGGTAAATTTTCATACCGTTATCTATGCCCTTGAAGCAATAACGTTATGAAAAAATACCGGTATTTGAAGCCCTGGTGTCAAGTATATTATGGCGTTGGCGGGAAAACGATATTCTACAAACTACAATTTTCAGCATCGAAACTTTCGATGGAGTTTTGGAGGGAACACAAAATAGCACGTTTCTGAATATTGCATCACTTTCCTACACTAGTGCACGATAACGAATATCTAATGGTTAATTTATCCATAATTCTACCAATATTACACAAAAGTCAAAAACACAACATCACTCTTTTACATTCCCGGCAAAACTCCGACTGAAAGGGCCCATTCACGGTAGGACTGCACGGTTCACACTCGGTGTTTCCGGCCGGCAACACCGAGTGCGAACCAACCAGTGAGGCCCATTCACTGCAGGACTGCCATGCTGTCCTGCCGTGAATGGGCCTTTTTACTCCGACATTAAGTGGCCTATCCTACATTGCACTATGCAGTCCGCCGGCTTATGCAGGATTGTGAATGGTGTTGCAACTCGCAGCCGCCGCCGGCCGGCCTCCATGCCATTCAGGCCTGCGGGCTGTGGCCTGCGAGCTGCGACACCATTGACCATTCACTTTCCTGCACAAGCCGGCGCGGTGGATGGCAAGGCGGCCTGTCGTGAATAGGCCCTTGTTGGGCCTATGGGTTGGGCCCTTGTTATACATTTGACATAATTAAAAATATTATTGATTTATGACATTTGTCAAAATTTTGTTTTTACGAGAAGTGTGTTCTGAAACGGAATGCAGCTAGTATTATTTGATACGATCCGATTGGCTACCAGGGACGTCATTTGGTACTCGCCAGTATACTGCTCGAAGTTTCCGAAAATTCGTTATTGTTATTTGTATTTTCCTTTCCGTACAAGTATTCTGTGTTTGTGTAGCTGTTATACTTATACCTTATAATTTATGAATGAATTTTATAATTTATACCTAATTGAAGAAGATACAGGACACATATTCTAAAAACACATATAAGGAATACGGGTGTTTCTGTTCCGGTAAGTACTGTTTATATAATTTGTTACTAATTATAGAACAGTGATGAATTCATTGCAGTGTTATCAATATTTTATAAACATTACAGGATTTTTGCCTACATAAAGTCAAGAAAAGTTACAAAATGGCTGCTGCCCCTAACGATTGGCAGCTAGAATGTACAAAGCTAAAGCAGCGGGGTGCCTACCTTTTGAAGTCAGGTCAATGGACTGACTGTACCTTCCTGGTAGGAACTGAGCCTAACCAAGTCGTTATCGAAGGCCACAAACTTATTCTAGCCATGGCGTCTCCAGTATTCGAAGCCATGTTTTTCGGTGGAATGGCTGAGGGAAATGAGCCTATTCCAATTTTGGACGTTCAAATTGATGCATTTAAAGCTCTCTTAGAGTAAGTCTTGTTTTTCTCTACTTGTAGAATGTGCTTTAGTGCTTTTAAGTATTGATAAACTATTGCAGATACATATACACAGACAATATAAATATCACATCATTCGACAAGGCCTGTGAACTTTGTTATGGAGCCAAGAAGTACATGTTGCCGCATCTAGTCAAGGAATGTACAAGATATCTGTGGTCAGACTTATACCCAAGGAATGCTTGCAGAGCATATGAGTTTGCTAATCTTTTTGAAGAAAATAATTTGATGGAAAAATGTATTCAGGTTAGTGCCTCTTAGTGACTTAACACACTAGGCCGAAAATACGCTGCCGAAGTTCGGCATGATTACGCCTGCATTGCATACTTATATAGTATGCAATACACGACGTAATTTTGGCATGGGGTGTCATCAGTAAAATATATTGCAGGCGTAATCATGCTGAACTTTGGCTGCGTTTTTTCTGCCTACTGTGCTTAGACATTTAGATTTTTATATAATTAATTGTACATTATTATACTTAATGGAGGTTTAGATTCTAGTGAGGAGTGCATAAGACTTCTATATTACTCTGTAGTCCTCCAACTCTTCTTTATTTATTTTGTTTATTCATCAGATAATCAGTACAAACACAAAAGAAATCCTGAACGACAGCAGCTTTGAGGAGATGGACATCAACACAGTGATCACAGTGTTCTCCCTAGACCACTTGAACATAGACAGTGAACTGGACTTGTTTGAAGCTATTGTTAGGTATGGCTTGGTTGCATATAATATTCATTACCAACAAAAAAATGCTATACCACTAAGAAATTTTCTTCCCCTATCAAATACTTTTGTTCAGTATAGCTTATACACTCTGTAAAGAAGCATATTATACTTTTTATGTTGTGGTACCAAACATATTGTGTTTTGATAAGAAAATAAGTGGATAATATGTACTGGGAATAAAAAATGTGTAGGAAAAAGTAAAAAATATCTACTTAATGTAAAAAAAAAAAAACCTCAAACTATCATCTTATGTTTTCTACTGCTGCAACTATCAATACTTTTATATCATACTACTATTACTTAAAGATATGCAAAAGCTGCAGAAAGGCGGAACGCAGAGAGAAGTGCAAGTCCTGCGGCCAGCACCTCCAACTCGGATAGGAAGAGCATCATGCCTTCTACTTCACAGGAGAAGGAACAAGTATGATTCAAAATATGTTGTACCACATTATAGGAATAGTATAACATTGGCGCGATTGGTTTGAATGTTTGTGTGTGCTTGGCGTCTATCAGAATACTTGCAGTTCACACACATATTTTTCTGTGGAACACAGAATAGGTGAAAAAAAACGGCTGCCCTCTTTTTAGGGTTCCGTACCCAAAGGGTAAAAACGGGACCCTATTACTAAGACTTTGTTGTCTGTACATCTGTCTGTCTCCAGACTGTATTTCAAGAACCGCTATAGTAAGACTTCTGAAATTGACAACGATTATGTTACATATCTGTTGTCGCTGTAACGAAAAATACTGAAAACCACAGAAATAAATCAAGATAGAACGGCTAAGCGGGTGGAATACGCGTGTTTCAATCTTGCACAAGTGAGCAAGATTTGTTGAACGTTCATTTAGTCAGCGCGCACGTCTCGACTTGATTACACCGGAGCGGTTGTGCAAAAATGCCTCATTGTGCAGTGTCTAATTGTAAAAACAAGTAGGAAAGTGAATCGGTCAAAAGGAGGCATTTCTTTCTACAGGTAAGTTATTTGTTCTAACTAAATGCAAAGCAAAAATTGACACGATCGATTCCTTAGCAACGCACGCGCGTCGCCCTTCTATCTTGATTTATTTCTGTGCTGAAAACAAAATAAAATTAATATATAAGGGGGGCTCCCATACAACAAACGTGATTTTTTCGGCCTTTTACGCTCTGTATCAATAATGGCAAGAGGTAGGCACTTGAATTTTTCACACATTTTTTTGTTATATGTGTACTTTAATATTTAATAATAATATTAAAATAAAATAAAAATTTAATTCCCATACAAAAAACACAATTTTTAGCCTATTGCTCCGTATCAGTACGGAACCCTTCATAATAAAATAAATAAATAAAATATCTTTTTATTCAAAATGGGTATCATGATACACTTTTTGAAAGTCGAACGAAGAAACTACGTTGCCTACCACCGGTTCGGGAACTACCCCGCCGAGAAGAACCGGCGTAAGAAACTCGCACGGGGCCATCTTTTGCAAAAAAAATGGAAAATTACAATGTTATGGCTTACAGCTATGTAACAAAATTAAAAGAAAAGTAACCTGCATGGAGCCACCCTATTCCCAAGGTGTGCTGTCCTCGAAGAAATCATTGACTTTATAATACGCTTTAGCACACAAACGTTCTTTAACTGCTTTTTTAAATTTGTTTAAAGGTAGATTTTGAACATTTTCTGGGATTTTATTGTATAGGCGTATACATTGGCCTTTAAAGGATTTGCTTATTTTGGCTAGTCTGAACATTGGTATTGCTAACTTGTTCTTATTTCTAGTATTTACATTATGATTATCACTTTTCTTTTTGAAAATATTTATGTTCTTTCTAACATATAAGAGATTTTCCAAAATGTATTGAGATGTGACGGTCAGAATTCTTATTTCTTTAAATTTTTCTCTTAGAGATTCCAAAGACGACATCTTATAAATAGAACGAATAGCTCGCTTCTGCAGCACAAATATTGTATTAATGTCCGCCGCGTTTCCCCACAGAGGATGCCGTAAGACATTATGCTATGAAAGTAGCTAAAGTAAACTAATCGCGCGGTCTCTACATCAGTGATTTCACGAATTTTTTTAACAGCATATGCTGCAGAACTAAGCTTATCTGCCAGTTTCGCAATATGTGGACCCCATTGTAACTTACAATCCAGCGTTATGCCTAGGAATACGGTGGTGTCTACTAAATTCATTTTCTCATCATTTAATAGTACATTGGTTTGTACTTGCCTAACATTTGGCAAGATAAATTTTAAACATTTTGTTTTATTAGAGTTCAAAAGTAAATTATTAGCATTAAACCAATGTACTATTTTTGAGAGAGCACTATTTACCTCGTCATAATTAAATTGTCGCCTCTTCACATTAAAAATTAGTGAAGTGTCATCAGCAAAAAGTACTATCTCATGCTTATCTTTAACAAGATAAGGTAAATCATTTATATAGATGAGAAAAAGAAAAGGCCCTAAAATGGACCCTTGTGGCACACCTAGTTTTATTTTGGTTCCATTAGACCTTATGGAGTTAACTTCCACCCTCTGCGTTCTATTTGTAAGGTAAGATTTTAGAAGTTTAAGTGCCGTGCCCCTTACACCATAATGGTGTAGTTTTCTTATTAGAGTATCATACTCCACACAGTCAAATGCTTTAGAGAGATCGCAGAAAATACCAAGTGCATCCTGCGACTCCTCCCAAGCTTCAAAAATACTACACAGAAGACTAATGCCTGCATCTGTTGTAGACCGACCTTTAGTAAAACCAAATTGATTATTATGTAATAAATTATTTGAGTTAAAATGAGCAAGTGCGATTCGGACTCGCGCTTCGTGCGCGAGTCCGACTCGCACTTGGCCGATTTTATTTTCTACTTTTCTCTTTCTTTCGTTAAAACGATCGCAGTACTTCTGTATGAAAATGAAAATGTTTGACTTGTAAGTCTCACTGCTGTCAATCCTGGCTATGACACAAGTCGCAAATGTGATGGATCCGTTAAAAAATATTTTAATTTTTCATGTAAGTGTATTGTGTAGGTGGTGAACGTGGAGAGCAGTGCAGAGAGCAGCCCCGCGGCGGCGCCGGAGCCCTGCCGCGCCGAACACGAGCCTCAGCCGGAGACTAGTAAACCTAAAGGTGATTTAAATAAGTACTATTACGCCTCTAGTCCACCGACGCTGCGAACTGCAAAACAACGGCGAACCGATTTACTGACTCATCCGGCACACGATAGTGCCTTATAGTGCATCTCCCTCTATTGATGTTTCGCAGAGTTTTCGCAGTTCGCAGCGTCGGTGGACTAGAGGCGTAATGCGTTTAGAGTTATTTCACTTTAGAAATGAGAGTGATTTAGCTGGTCCATACAAGAATCGTCGGACAATCTAAATGGCGCGTTGTCTTGTTATTTGTCTAAACTCGTTTTATTGATAGTTAAAAAGTTTTTGCACTACACGGAATTTTACCGTCCGGCGTTCATAACTTTCACGTTTGCCATATTAAAACGTAAGAAATCGGGACGCCACGCCGCGCTGGATGGTAAAATTCCGTGTAGTGCACAAACGCCTTAAGACAGCGAAATGCTACGGTGATATGTAAAAAACTATTTAAAAAAATGACGCACGTTCGTATTTACTATGTGTTATGAAGACTTGAGTCGCTTTAATTATTTGGAACTAATCCAAGTTAAATGTCAGCAGGTGGCAGTGCGGGCGCGGGGGCGGTGGCGCGCGCGCTCGTGCGGCCGGCGCTGGAGCGCGTGCGGTTCCTGACGCTGTCGGCGCAGCAGTTCGCGGCGGGGCCGGCGCGCTCCACGCTGCTGACGGAGTCGGAGGCGTTCGCGGTGCTCATGAACATCCTGTCCACGTCGGACGTGCCCATGCCGCGCGGCTTCTCCACCTCGCGCACGCCGCGCAAGACCCTCCTCGGCTCGCACTTCGCCGCGCCGGTAATGCTTATATCATATAATATCATACTAGCTGACCCGGCAAATATTGTTTTGCCATATAAATTATTTCTAGTATCAATATAAAAGCTGATAAAAAACTATTCTCAAGCCTAACGAATGCACATAATAATTATAAAGTTTTATTAAACTCAGTTGAGCCGTTTTGGAGTTCGCGCACAAATACTGTGACACGAGAATTTTATATATGTATTAGACTAAATTAAATGACGCGACGCCCGCCCGCAACTCCGTTGCGCCATAATAATTATTAGTTTATCGCGCGGGAACCGTATATTTTTTCGGGATAAAAAGTATCCTATGTCCTTTCCCGAGACTCGTAGAGTCTCCTTACCAAATTTCAGCAACATTGGTTCAGTGGTATGGGCGTGAAGAGATAACAGACAGACAGACACATTTTCGCATTTATAATATTAGTATGCAGGTATGATATGGATGTTGTTTGAGATGATGCCAGATGGAAGATTGTTATCCTAGTCGACTAAAAATTTCAATTATTAGGCCTCTGTTCAAAAAAGATGATAAAACTGAAATAAATGATTACCGTCCAATAACTTTAATTCCGATTTTAGCAAAGATTCTTCAATTCAGAAAATCTGCTAGCTAATGAACAGTTTGGCTTCCGAGACAATAGCTCTACTACAGAAGCCTGTTTTTATTTGAGAAAAATAATACATGAAAGTTTAAATAACAAAATACCTATCACAGGGATATTTCTAGACATGACCAAGGCTTTTGACTTAGTTAATCATGACATTCTACTGGCTAAACTAGAAAAATATGGAATCAGAGGCAAGGCATATGACTGGATAAAATCCTATTTAAGTAATCGGAAGGTGTGTACAGTGATTACAAAAATTGTTGGTAATATAAAAAAAACTTGTAAATCTAGGTATGCATATTTAGACATAGGAGTTCCACAAGGAAGTATGATTGGACCATTTCTTTAATAACGTCACAACTGCAACTAAACATCTAAAAATTCTGTTTGCTGATGACACTACAATCTTGGTCAAATGCCAAAACATATTATTTTACGAACAAGAATTAAGAAATGCACTCAATGATATAATATCATGGTTGATCAAAAATGACTTACAAGTTAATCTTAATAAAACGAAAATAATGCAATTTAAATATTATAATGCAATGCAGATACCCAAGAAATCACTTATGACAACATTATTGTAGAGGAAGTGGAATCATTAAAATTTTTAGGACTTATGTTTGACCAGCACTGGAAAGCACATGTTGACTATATTTGTAGCAAGCTTGACAAGTTCGTTTATGCACTGCGACGCTTAGCAAAGACTGTATCAATATCGGCAGCTCTATGTGCATATCATGGATATGTGTTATCCATCTTATCTTACGGTCTTATAATGTGGGGCAACTCTGTGGAATTTGATTCAGTTTTTAAATTGCAAAAAAAAATGTGTTAGAGCAATTTATGGTGTAGGGCCGCTTGAAAGTTGCAAACCCTTATTCCAAAACCTGAAATTACTAACGCTGCCTTGTATGTACATTAGATACATGTGCATCTTTGTTAAAAAACATCCAAAATACTTTGTAAAAAACAAGGATAACAATGTTGCAAAATGATCACAACGTTATCCTAATAAATTAATCATGCCCAAATGTAGCAGCACAACATTTCATAAAAGTCCTTATTCTATGGCTATTAAAATCTATAACAACTTGCCAAAAGATTTAGAAAAATTAAGTTTCATTCCTTTTAAAAGAAAACTAAATGAATGGCTTTAAAATAATTGTTTTTATGAAGTAAAAGATTTTTTCGTTGGTACTTATTTCTGACAGTTCTACATTAATGACATGTGACATTATTAAGTACTTCTACTTCTTTCCTTCACCTTTTAGACTAAACTTTATAAAATATGACATTTGCATACTATTAGTTTAGTTGAGTGTTATGATTATGTATTTTATTATGAAGACCATCTAACTGTACATTTCACTCTGGTAAATAAATGATTATTATTATTATTATGTTTGTGTAAGGTATTCCTTACTCACGGGCAATTAAATCCCGGACCTTTGGAAGGCATGCGTGGGGCCGAAACCAACACGTAGAGGCCCGTTACACAGTTTTAATCTAAATGTTATGTGACACTGGCCGGCGACTCTCCCTGTCCGCACTATGGGAGTACAACCAAGGAGAGCCAGCGGCCAGTGTAGGACTATTGCAGGGAATGGATATTAGAAATGATACCGGGCTATGGGGTGAGGTGCTAGTGGACTGGGTAACTGGAACTATGGAAGGACTATGGCGTCTGCCGATACAACGTGGAAACATGTATCATTAAGTTGGCAGACGGTGACTCGCCAACTCTTTGAATGGGCCCCTCAAAATGGTCGCACGCACGGTGCACCGAGGCGGCAACATTGACAGAGCGGCTTGAGGCAGGAGAGGTGTCGCTGGACTTTAAACGCCGATCATTTGCACCCTCAGAGGGTCCCATCACGTCGCCCACTCGCCACTCACGCTTCACATCCTTCCTCCGAGCCGAAGCTCTTGCGGCTCCACTCTGACCGGCCGGTTAAGGCAAGGCAGAGGTAGGGCCTGATTCTCCGTCAGTGTTCACTTCGGCCGGCCGGTGAAGGCAAGCCGGAGATGGAGAACAGAGGCTTCCCTGGGAGCACTCGGGTTCGTGGGGTCGCTACTCCCCAACAGCTCGCCACAAGCTGCCCTGCGGGCTTATTATTATTATTATTATTACTATCCATATTATAGATATGGCTAAGTCGTTGTCAATATTGGTCTATTTCACATGTGTAACTCGTACGCAAAAATTACAAAACAGATTTTCAAGACGTTATAGTTTGTAAGTACTTACCTTTAGGCTAGGTTTTTATCCCAGAAAATGGTAATTCCTTTTAGCTTATACTAATGATTAATGGATGTTTGTAGGACTACAGCTTATCCGTGTCGGCGGTGGACACGCCGAGTCCGGTGTCGCTAGACGTGGTGTGGCTGCCGTCCAGCGACCACCGGCCAGACCGCGCGGAGCACCGGCCCGACCGCGCGGAGCACCGACCCGACCGCGCCGATCTGCGGGCGGAGCGCGCGCAGCCCTGGGACCGCGCCGCCTGGGACAGACCCGCTCGCCATGAACTACAAAACATAATAACTTCCTCAGGCGGTAAATTTTCTTTACAACTAACAAAGGCCGGTTGATTATAATATGATTGTAATTTGTGAATTTTACATTGTTTCGTGAATTATCCAAAACAAAAATAAAATGTCGCGTCGAGACAGGTAATGTAAAATAATAAGAACGAAGCGTTCTTATTATTTCACATTACCAATTAATTTTTAGGTATCAAAAACGCCAATTGTCGATTTTTTATAATACCTATAAATGTATTATAAAAAAAATCGACTATAAAGAGTACATCTTATTATACTTAATGTACATACAAACTTATTTTTTTCAGTGGCATTAAATCTTTTAGCGCGTTGAGCGTTTTATAAATTAACAGATTATCGAAGAATTTGCACTTGTACCCTCACTTCTCACTTCTCATTGTTTGCTCGTCCATCAAGTAACGGTTTTATTACGCTATCGTTTATCGTCGACCTTGCAGCCCTGCTGGCAACTCGCGCGGTTGACGGGTCGGCGGGGGCGGGGGCGGGGGCGGAGCGCGGGGAGCACCGCAGCTACTGCCGGCGCGCGCTCGTCACACACACCGACTTCCTGAATACGAGCGTCCTCGACAGCTCCGTCACGTTCATGGTCGATAAGAACATTTGCGTGCTCGGCGTGCAGGTGACTATAGTCAAAATAATTTAAGGTGGCACCAGCGGTCATTGACCTTTCTAGTCTAGGAGCTATGTGAAAAATAACCGCCCTGTATTATGTTAAGTGAAAAAAAAGAACTCTTATAAAGACACATACTTTTATAGATTCATCGGAAAACCTCTTGGTATCTGTTAGTATAAATAAAATCTCCAACTATAAGTTCGAAGTGATATACAAGAATTCGACTTACGCGCAGTCAAAAGTGTACCTTAGGTACACATTTCAATACATTTGCAATATTTAGGTGACCATGAGCGGTGCTAGGCTGACGTTTCATGACAGATCAAAAGGAACCAAATTTAAAACGGTAATAGTATGGGAGTTATCATTCCTTAGTTTTTATTATTCGTAGATAATAAATAATAGTAATATGATATGACAAGTTTTTTAAAGTTTTTGAGTGACGTCATAAACGTCAAATTTGTAACATACGAGTCCGTGTATTTAATCCAGTTCGTTAAGTAAAACTCGATATTAGCTTTGGGAGAGTTGTTTATTTTGTGCCTAGTGTACTAACCCCGCTGTGTGAGTGTTTGTGTCGGAGCAAGTGGACGCATCTTCCCATAAAAGCCATCATCAACTTTTAACGTACGTACTTTTTTCCCGCGGAGTGAGGGTAGAGTTGGCTCAAAATTTGTGCAATTATTATCCGTAAATCTATACCCATAGCGACATCTGTGGTTCGTGCTGCAATACTAGTCGATACGTAGTGACAGCGCCATCTGTTGTAACCTGAACGAACCCGTTGAGTTTTGGTCTCTGAGGCTGTTGTGGCGCGCCATCTATCGCAGAGTAGCTAAAAACTATTTAGCCTGTCGACATGGATAAGACCTCAAAATGCGGAGGCTGCGAAAGGTCGCTGAGGAAAACCGAGATAGCGGCGCCCTGCAGCATCTGCTCCACTAAATTTCACAAGGCGTGTCTTGCCTTGCCTGCTAAGGCGAAGGTTGGGGCGGACTGGGTCTGTCCCAGTTGCAAAAGAAATGAAAGACGCGGAGATAACAACCTAACGCCCGTTAGAGGTCTAATCGACCTTGGCTTTTCTTCTCCTGCGATGGCTGATGATCAGGAAGCAAACAGTTCACCCGAAGATAAGGATAAATCGGCTGCTAACGCTTTGGATGTCGATACCGATCTTGCGGGGGTCAGACGGGAGTTTTCTGACCTTATTGCTGAGCTTCGCGGGTGCCGCCAAGAGATGGCGCTGCTCCGGGTAACTATATCAGATTTATCGACACGGCTGACCAGCGCAGAGAAGAGGCTGGACGCGCTGGAGCAGGGCGGCGCCGTAGGTGCGAAGGCGGAGCGGGTCGATGAGCTGGAACGCTCTTTGGCTGCGCTCAAAGTTCATGGTCGATAAGAACATTTGCGTGCTCGGCGTGCAGGTGACTATAGTCAAAATAATTTAAGGTGGCACCAGCGGTCATTGACCTTTCTAGTCTAGGAGCTATGTGAAAAATAACCGCCCTGTATTATGTTAAGTGAAAAAAAAGAACTCTTATAAAGACACATACTTTTATAGATTCATCGGAAAACCTCTTGGTATCTGTTAGTATAAATATAATCTCCAACTATAAGTTCGAAGTGATATACAAGAATTCGACTTACGCGCAGTCAAAAGTGTACCTTAGGTACACATTTCAATACATTTGCAATATTTAGGTGACCATGAGCGGTGCTAGGCTGACGTTTCATGACAGATCAAAAGGAACCAAATTTAAAACGGTAATAGTATGGGAGTTATCATTCCTTAGTTTTTATTATTCGTAGATAATAAATAATAGTAATATGATATGACAAGTTTTTTAAAGTTTTTGAGTGACGTCATAAACGTCAAATTTGTAACATACGAGTCCGTGTATTTAATCCAGTTCGTTAAGTAAAACTCGATATTAGCTTTGGGAGAGTTGTTTATTTTGTGCCTAGTGTACTAACCCCGCTGTGTGAGTGTTTGTGTCGGAGCAAGTGGACGCATCTTCCCATAAAAGCCATCATCAACTTTTAACGTACGTACTTTTTTCCCGCGGAGTGAGGGTAGAGTTGGCTCAAAATTTGTGCAATTATTATCCGTAAATCTATACCCATAGCGACATCTGTGGTTCGTGCTGCAATACTAGTCGATACGTAGTGACAGCGCCATCTGTTGTAACCTGAACGAACCCGTTGAGTTTTGGTCTCTGAGGCTGTTGTGGCGCGCCATCTATCGCAGAGTAGCTAAAAACTATTTAGCCTGTCGACATGGATAAGACCTCAAAATGCGGAGGCTGCGAAAGGTCGCTGAGGAAAACCGAGATAGCGGCGCCCTGCAGCATCTGCTCCACTAAATTTCACAAGGCGTGTCTTGCCTTGCCTGCTAAGGCGAAGGTTGGGGCGGACTGGGTCTGTCCCAGTTGCAAAAGAAATGAAAGACGCGGAGATAACAACCTAACGCCCGTTAGAGGTCTAATCGACCTTGGCTTTTCTTCTCCTGCGATGGCTGATGATCAGGAAGCAAACAGTTCACCCGAAGATAAGGATAAATCGGCTGCTAACGCTTTGGATGTCGATACCGATCTTGCGGGGGTCAGACGGGAGTTTTCTGACCTTATTGCTGAGCTTCGCGGGTGCCGCCAAGAGATGGCGCTGCTCCGGGTAACTATATCAGATTTATCGACACGGCTGACCAGCGCAGAGAAGAGGCTGGACGCGCTGGAGCAGGGCGGCGCCGTAGGTGCGAAGGCGGAGCGGGTCGATGAGCTGGAACGCTCTTTGGCTGCGCTCAAAGTTCATGGTCGATAAGAACATTTGCGTGCTCGGCGTGCAGGTGACTATAGTCAAAATAATTTAAGGTGGCACCAGCGGTCATTGACCTTTCTAGTCTAGGAGCTATGTGAAAAATAACCGCCCTGTATTATGTTAAGTGAAAAAAAAGAACTCTTATAAAGACACATACTTTTATAGATTCATCGGAAAACCTCTTGGTATCTGTTAGTATAAATATAATCTCCAACTATAAGTTCGAAGTGATATACAAGAATTCGACTTACGCGCAGTCAAAAGTGTACCTTAGGTACACATTTCAATACATTTGCAATATTTAGGTGACCATGAGCGGTGCTAGGCTGACGTTTCATGACAGATCAAAAGGAACCAAATTTAAAACGGTAATAGTATGGGAGTTATCATTCCTTAGTTTTTATTATTCGTAGATAATAAATAATAGTAATATGATATGACAAGTTTTTTAAAGTTTTTGAGTGACGTCATAAACGTCAAATTTGTAACATACGAGTCCGTGTATTTAATCCAGTTCGTTAAGTAAAACTCGATATTAGCTTTGGGAGAGTTGTTTATTTTGTGCCTAGTGTACTAACCCCGCTGTGTGAGTGTTTGTGTCGGAGCAAGTGGACGCATCTTCCCATAAAAGCCATCATCAACTTTTAACGTACGTACTTTTTTCCCGCGGAGTGAGGGTAGAGTTGGCTCAAAATTTGTGCAATTATTATCCGTAAATCTATACCCATAGCGACATCTGTGGTTCGTGCTGCAATACTAGTCGATACGTAGTGACAGCGCCATCTGTTGTAACCTGAACGAACCCGTTGAGTTTTGGTCTCTGAGGCTGTTGTGGCGCGCCATCTATCGCAGAGTAGCTAAAAACTATTTAGCCTGTCGACATGGATAAGACCTCAAAATGCGGAGGCTGCGAAAGGTCGCTGAGGAAAACCGAGATAGCGGCGCCCTGCAGCATCTGCTCCACTAAATTTCACAAGGCGTGTCTTGCCTTGCCTGCTAAGGCGAAGGTTGGGGCGGACTGGGTCTGTCCCAGTTGCAAAAGAAATGAAAGACGCGGAGATAACAACCTAACGCCCGTTAGAGGTCTAATCGACCTTGGCTTTTCTTCTCCTGCGATGGCTGATGATCAGGAAGCAAACAGTTCACCCGAAGATAAGGATAAATCGGCTGCTAACGCTTTGGATGTCGATACCGATCTTGCGGGGGTCAGACGGGAGTTTTCTGACCTTATTGCTGAGCTTCGCGGGTGCCGCCAAGAGATGGCGCTGCTCCGGGTAACTATATCAGATTTATCGACACGGCTGACCAGCGCAGAGAAGAGGCTGGACGCGCTGGAGCAGGGCGGCGCCGTAGGTGCGAAGGCGGAGCGGGTCGATGAGCTGGAACGCTCTTTGGCTGCGCTCAAAGTTCATGGTCGATAAGAACATTTGCGTGCTCGGCGTGCAGGTGACTATAGTCAAAATAATTTAAGGTGGCACCAGCGGTCATTGACCTTTCTAGTCTAGGAGCTATGTGAAAAATAACCGCCCTGTATTATGTTAAGTGAAAAAAAAGAACTCTTATAAAGACACATACTTTTATAGATTCATCGGAAAACCTCTTGGTATCTGTTAGTATAAATATAATCTCCAACTATAAGTTCGAAGTGATATACAAGAATTCGACTTACGCGCAGTCAAAAGTGTACCTTAGGTACACATTTCAATACATTTGCAATATTTAGGTGACCATGAGCGGTGCTAGGCTGACGTTTCATGACAGATCAAAAGGAACCAAATTTAAAACGGTAATAGTATGGGAGTTATCATTCCTTAGTTTTTATTATTCGTAGATAATAAATAATAGTAATATGATATGACAAGTTTTTTAAAGTTTTTGAGTGACGTCCTAAACGTCAAATTTGTAACATACGAGTCCGTGTATTTAATCCAGTTCGTTAAGTAAAACTCGATATTAGCTTTGGGAGAGTTGTTTATTTTGTGCCTAGTGTACTAACCCCGCTGTGTGAGTGTTTGTGTCGGAGCAAGTGGACGCATCTTCCCATAAAAGCCATCATCAACTTTTAACGTACGTACTTTTTTCCCGCGGAGTGAGGGTAGAGTTGGCTCAAAATTTGTGCAATTATTATCCGTAAATCTATACCCATAGCGACATCTGTGGTTCGTGCTGCAATACTAGTCGATACGTAGTGACAGCGCCATCTGTTGTAACCTGAACGAACCCGTTGAGTTTTGGTCTCTGAGGCTGTTGTGGCGCGCCATCTATCGCAGAGTAGCTAAAAACTATTTAGCCTGTCGACATGGATAAGACCTCAAAATGCGGAGGCTGCGAAAGGTCGCTGAGGAAAACCGAGATAGCGGCGCCCTGCAGCATCTGCTCCACTAAATTTCACAAGGCGTGTCTTGCCTTGCCTGCTAAGGCGAAGGTTGGGGCGGACTGGGTCTGTCCCAGTTGCAAAAGAAATGAAAGACGCGGAGATAACAACCTAACGCCCGTTAGAGGTCTAATCGACCTTGGCTTTTCTTCTCCTGCGATGGCTGATGATCAGGAAGCAAACAGTTCACCCGAAGATAAGGATAAATCGGCTGCTAACGCTTTGGATGTCGATACCGATCTTGCGGGGGTCAGACGGGAGTTTTCTGACCTTATTGCTGAGCTTCGCGGGTGCCGCCAAGAGATGGCGCTGCTCCGGGTAACTATAACAGATTTATCGACACGGCTGACCAGCGCAGAGAAGAGGCTGGACGCGCTGGAGCAGGGCGGCGCCGTAGGTGCGAAGGCGGAGCGGGTCGATGAGCTGGAACGCTCTTTGGCTGCGCTCAAAAGTTTGAGCCTAGCTCAACGATCTCGATATCGGTCTAGTGCCCGAGGTGAAGGGAGAAAATATCATGCACACCGTCACCGTCCTGGCTACGCAGCTGGGAGTGCCTCTGGAGTCGCGTGACGTTGTGTTGGAGTACCGCCGGCAGAGGGCGGGCGCCCGCGCCGCGTCGTGGTGACGCTGGCGCGTCGTGACCTTCGGGACGAGCTGCTGAAGGCGGCTCGCGTGCGCCGCGGACGTACCGCAGACACCGGGCGGGTCTTTGTCAACGAGCGGCTCACCCGGCACAACCGCCTCCTATACCGCAAGGTGCGGGAGGAGTGTAGCTCGAAGAAATGGCGCTACTCGTGGACAAGGCGTGGGCGTATATATGCCCGACAGGCTGATGGGAGCCCCGTTCACCTCTTTCGCAATGAAGCTGACATCGCGCGTGTCTTCGGCACCTCACAATCCTAAAAAAACAAAATAATAGTTACAATCAATGTTTTAATTCACGTGTATTTTATTATCTCATAAGGGAACTGTCACTAACACTTACTATTAGTTCTGTCAGATCTGGTTTGTTATCTATAATAATCTTTGTTTTCTTTGAAATATGGTATATATTTCAATATAATATATATATATATATATATATATATATATATATATATATATATATATATATATATATATATATATATATATATATATATGTATGTATGTATGTATGTATGTATGTATGTATGTATGTATGTATGTATGTATGTATATATATATATATATATATATATATATATATATATATATATATATTTATGTTATCATGTCTTGATGAACAAGATCTAGGAAATAAAAACTTAAACTACAGCAATGAATAGCAAAGATAACAAATTATTTACGGTAGGGCTTTTTATATAAAGACCTTAAGTCTATTGTTGTATCAGCTAGTCACTCAGAAAAACGTGCCTATTTTAATAAAAATATAAATTGTAATATTAATAAGCCTAAAACTCTTTGGAACAATATGAAAAAACAACTTAACTTCTGTAAAAATAAAGAACCCTGTCTCCCTGATTTTTGTAATGACCCCAATGAAATAAATAAACATTTTGTAAATATCCCTGATCAATCACGCAGCCCATTAAACTCCAACTCATTACATACATATTTTGAATCGCATACACTTGGACCATCTAGATTTAATTTCTCACCAGTATCAGAAAACGAAATTATGACTATCATTAAAAGTCTTAAATCGAACGCAGTCGGGGTTGATAATATCTCTTTACAAATGTTAAATCTTACACTGCCTAACACTCTAGAAGTTATTACTAACATTGTAAATAAATCCCTACTAACCTCTACATTCCCCTCAGTCTGGAAGACAGCTCTGATCAAGCCCATTCCTAAAAACCCCAATCCTTCCTCCCTCCAAGACCTCCGCCCTATTAGCATTCTTCCCTGCCTCTCTAAAATAGTCGAAAAAGTGGTGCACAAACAAATAATGAACTACCTCGAAGTTAAAAAAAACATTCTATCTGCTCAGGATAATGGCAAGGGTACTATTCTGGTCTTATTAGACTATTCGAGGGCATTTGACACAATTAATATTCCCCTTCTTATTAGCAAGCTTAAATATTATGGTTTTGAACCTTCTGTAATACAGTGGTTTTTTAGCTACCTGAAACATAGATTACAGAAGGTGGAAATCATAAATAGTAATGGCAGTAAGTCCTACTCTTCGGATGCTAGTGTGGATCAAGGCGTTCCTCAGGGATCAATCCTCGGCCCTCTACTGTACATCCTATTTAGTGCGGATATTTGTCAACATATAATTCACAGCAGGTTCCACATGTACGCAGATGACACCCAGGTCTACCTAAGTTTTTGCCCTAAAGATATCGATGAGGCTGTTTCTAAAATAAATGAAGACCTTCTACGAATAGCTGAGTGGTCCAACTCTTGCGGTCTAGTTTTGAATGCCAGCAAAACAAAATACATTGTACTGGGCTCCAGAAAACAAGTTGCTGATATCATTGCAAAAAAACCAAAGATCATGATATCACTACAAGTGATCGAACAAGTAAATATGGCGCGTAACTTAGGAGTTCTTTTTGATTCTAACTTAAAGAAGCTGTTTTTATCGACTAAAAACTCTTAACAATTATCGCGCCTACCTGAGCGAGGACATTAGAATCAGGCTCTGTGAGACGCTCATACTCTCGAAATTGAACTACGCCGACACAGTTATTGGTCATGCTATACTTGCTAGAACAGAGAGGCTTGTGCAGAGGGTCCAGAATGCCTGTATGCGTTTTTGTTTCACTATCCCCCCACGAACACATGTCACACCATTTATTAACAAGGCCAACCTACTTAAGATGAAGGAACGTAGAAAGCTCCACTTTGCTGCTCTTCTATTTGATATAATCCTCACACAATGTCCATCCTACTTATATGAGAAGCTGGCCTGGGCAAGTGATATCAACAATCGTACTCGTGCCTCCCAATACCGGATCCTGACACCAGTTCATAAGACTGTAGCTTTTCGTGGATCATTCAGGTACGCTGCTTCCAGATGCTGGAACAACCTTCCACCTCCTCTCAGGATGCTAAAAACTAAAAAAACATTTAGCAAACATTATAAAACCCACTTGCTTCAATTACAACATCTCTCAGCGTAACTTTACCTTTCGATGGATGCACCTCTGGCGGTGGTGTAGGGTTGGTCCATGGTCGGAATACGGGACAGTCATGAGCAATCTTAGCCCATTTGTTCCACGATTTCAGTACTCTGGAGGTATATAGTTATTCGCCTGTTCTCACTCCACAGGTTTAATTTTTTATTGTTATAATATTAAGCAGTAACATCATATTTTAATAGGTTATGCCACGTATGAAACCACGTTACGGTTTTATTTTCATAGAATAAGGTAGGTATGCTTAAAAATAAGACTCAAAGAGAATCAAACGTCATAGACAATTGACAGCTAACAGCTTTTTCTTTTTTTTTTCTCCCAATGTTATGCACATGGTATAATATTTATTATCTTATAGCTCTTATTTTCTTTATTAATTTATTTAGTATTTAAGTTTCTTAATTTATTAATTTAGTATGCTCTTAGTTCCTAATTGTATTGTTCAAACTATATTATTGTGAGGTCACTCATTGGTCCCAGCAGAAAATCAGTGCAGCAACTTGCTGCTCATGCTGAGCTGGGGTCCATTTTTGTGTGATCACACAATATAATGTAATAAAGTATTGTACTGTATCCTTGTTCTTTCGTCCTTTGTAATTTATATTGTGTGATGTGCAAAATAAATTTTTCTTATTCTTATTCTTAAAGGGGGTCAATGACCGGTACGGACCGAATTTGAGAATATACTTATGTAGGGCGTACATTAATAACAAATAAGCTTTATTGTGTACAAAAACCTTTCAAGTGAAGCCAGTGTTTGTCAACCTTTTAATGCCACCCCCTAATGAAATGAGTATTCTTTCATTATTATCGATATATTTTTATCTTAGTGTTATGCTTTCAGTATTCAGTGTTCAAAATTAATCGTACTCTGAGACATTTAATTATGATTAATTTTCAATTTTGATAGATAATGTATGGGGCTTATCTCAAAATTTGGAATTAATTACATTAATTAAGAGACCGGGTGCCATCGAAATTCTCATACATACGTAATACCAAAATCATTTTCTCATACGAAAATATTAAACATGTTTGAGTTATTTTTCATCTTAAAATAGTAATTACCTAGGTTGCTGTACAAATATTTACTGCAAAATGTTTACATCAAATAAATATGAACGATTACAATTTACTATGTAAATATTGTAATCGATCATATTTTTGGTATGTAAAAATTTTTTGCAGTGTATCTTTGTACAGTAATCTAGGTAATTACTATCTTAAGCTGAATAATAACTCAAATATGGTAAATATTCTCGTACATGGGAAATGATCTTGGTATTACGTTTGTATGAGAATTTCAATGGCACCCGGACTCTTAAGTAATTAATGTTCCACTCTGAGTGCGGCAGTAAGTGTAGTTGTTTTGCAGGTGCCGACGCAGGCGCCGAGCGAGGAGGGCGGGGCGGGGCAGTCGCTGGCGGGCGGGTACTGCGAGCTGCTGTACGCGCACCTGCTGGACGCGGACGGCGCGCGGCTCACCTACACGCACTACACCTCGCGCGTGTTGTACCGACACCTGCTCGACATCATGTTCAACAGACCCGTGTACGTGCAGCGGAACAAGGTATGGTGTTCCAAAGAATAACTATGATTACTGCGGATTATTAGTTTTGCTGCGTTTAATGAGGCATTTTCCTATTTTTTTAATTTGATTGTCAAACAACTTCCATTTTAGTAACTATAGTTTGTGCGTTTTAAGATGATATGGGTGACAGTTTTCATATTCCTTGCTACGGGTTTTTTTTTACAAGAAAACCAAAAAATCAAAATGTAATAAATTATATTCCATCTACAAAAATAAATCTTTCCTATAATTATTGTAAATGAATAAAAACGAAAGGTTGCTAATTGCTAACTTATTAATATAAAATTATAAATATTAACTCTGAAAAATTATTGTTACGAAAACATTTGAAAAATGTCAGATGCATGAAACGGAACTTATGTCAATAGAGATTGACTCTGTTGAATAGAAATCAAATCGATAAAAAAGGGCGGCCATCTTAAATCGCCGGCACCACTGAAATGTCAGTACGAAATCGATAATTTCGATTGCGATTCCTTTACGAAGTGATACGATATTTTTAAATTATCGATTAATTTTTGTTAGGCAACTTACCTACTATTGTCAATTATAATGTGTCACGTATATTATCATAAAACGCACAAACTATAGATGGCGTATGGGTAGACAACTATCGGTAATACCAGGGAATACCATCAATCATTGCTACAAAACTGGGCAAAAGAATGTAAAACTTGATACATTTCAATTTGAAAAAGACGCAATAATATTCCAATGAATAGGATAATAAAGTTATTGTAACGATATTTTAGCTAAAACTCACGGAAGAAATAGCCCTATTTACCGATATTCACACCAAATGTCACAGGAATTTTGGTTTTGACAACATCTGTGGGATATGCGTGGCTGCCACAAAGGAATATCTTTCGACCGGGCGAGGTGTTATGCTCGGTCAGGCCGAAGCCCACGTGATACATTTCAGATGTCGTATATATACTGACGCGCTCAGAAAACTTCGATAGTGCGATGCAGGAATGTTAGGCGAATTGTAGGTACCGCCACATCACTCCCCCCCGAAGACCGGAGGTCGAATCTTGAATCGTGTTGCTTGAGTGCCAGAGAGTTCCAGTGAGTTGGAACTGTAAGCTGCTGCGCGGGATCCAGTGAGTCGGATAAGCTGCCGTGCGGGGCCGATGCTACGTGCTGACCAGGAGAGATGTGCTCTGCTTGCTGACCGATCGGTGTAGTGAGAAAGCCCGATGATGATGCCGATGCGGAGTCCGCCCAGGCCGCGGTACATTGCGGCTAGTGGACGAGGTACCCGATGAGGCGATGCTGGCTGGCGCGGTGCGGAGGGGCGGGGAGTGATGATAATGAAGGAGGCGTGTTCTGTCGAGGGTCACCAATGTGGGATATGCGTGGTGGCCACAAAGGAAGATCTTCCGACCGAGCGAGGAGTTATGCTCAGTCAGGCCGAAGCCCACGTGATACATTTCAGATGTCGTATATATGTCGTAGGATGATGTTTTCGCGTTAAATGTTAAATGTTTTCGCGAAATCCCTAGAATTTTCGCGAAAATTCGATTTATCAAATCATCCTACGACATCGTAGGATGATTTGATAAATCGAATTTTCGCGAAAATTCTAGGGATTTCGCGAAAACACGGATTTATCAAATCATCCTACGACATATATACTGACGCGCTCAGAAAACTTCGATAGTGCGATGCAGGAATGTTAGGCGAATTGTAGGTACCGCCACATCAATTTCAACAACTCGTACTTGTTAGGTAAAGTTGGCCTCTCGACGATGTCCTCCACGATCTCCACGTACTGAGGTTCGAGGTGTGACACGGTACCGCCACACATCTTACCTGCACTTGTGCAAGATAACGGATATTTAATGCCTAATATTTAACTAATAATGAACACCAAAAACCCAAATAACACAATTTGGGAAAAAATAATAAAATACCACACCAACAATAAAAAGTAGAAGAAGTTTGAAAGTGACATGCCCGCCAAAACTCTTTCAGTTGTCAGTTTTAAGTTTGACAAGTATTATATTATGTTAGCGTGTTCCTAAACTGTTACCTAATCGCTTAGGCCAATGAACGCTTAGGAGTATGCTCTTCGTGAAATTTAAACTAGAGGGACGAAGCAAAAAAACTTATTAATATATGGGAATGTATAAATACAACAGTTTTATGTTAATACTAGCGACCCGCCCCGGCTTCGCACGGGTATAAAATATATTATTATTATAGCCTACGTCACTAAAAAAATGATTAAAATCGATTCAGTAGTTTTGATTTTAAATAATTTACATTCATTACTACCCGTGGCCCGCATTGGTAGGTACTGCCGCAAAAGCTACGTTCCGCAATTTTTAAATCTGTAATACCTTCGAAAATCTGTATATATATAAAACTCAAAGGTGACTGACTGATTGACATAGTGATCTATCAACGCACAGCCCAAACCACTGGACGGATCGGGCTGAAATTTGGCATGCAGGTAGATGTTATAACGTAGGCATCCGCTAAGAAAGGATTTTGATAAATTCCAACCCCAAGGGGTTCAAATAGAGGATAGAAGTTTGCATATAATAATACTTCTTAACGCGAGCGAAGCCGCGGGCAAAACCTCGTATTCATATAAAATTTAAATCATAATATGCTGTAAAGGGCGATATTAATCAATAATAATCACTATAATGTATTTAATTGAATAAGGATTATTGCCGTATTGGTTAAAATCGCTTCAAAAATTAGCCATTATTTGAAGTTAAAAGTAAAATATGACAAAAAAATGTTATTGTGGGATATCCTTATACGTAAGTACCTATATACCATCGTGGAGTTTTCTGTAGACCTTTTCAATGTGTACAATACTTGGTACATTATATACATGAAGAATAGACCACGTGTAAGGACATAGGTTTCTTTTTTGCGGAAAAATGTACGGTTTTCGTGACATTCCTAAATTACGCGGGCGAAGCCGCGCGGAACATCTATTACATAGTGAAACCCTTCCCATGAGCGCATCCCCGCATTGGTAGCGCCCACTTCGAAACGGGCGTAAACCGCAATATTTTAATTTCGCCATAACTTCTAAACCAAACGTCAAATTTTAATCATTCAAAGACCAAATATATTCTACATAAACTATACTTAGTGATGAATTTATTTTGATAAGGATTATTAGCATGAGTAAAATAAATCCGTTTAAATGTAGTCCAAAAAGAAATCAAGATTTTTAAATAAATAAATGGTTGTTGTGCCTCACTTGACATAAATAGGTATAGTGTGTCGCGGACATTTTTGTAGGTATTTATAAGATCTCCATTTACTTAGAACATTGTATAGTTCTATCTTTTATAGTTTAGGCAGCGTACGCAAAATAAGTAAATTTTCTGGTTGTTTCCGAAAAACTGAAATATCTTACGGAACCCTATTTTACAAAATAAAAAGTAGCCTATATTACTCGTAAATAATGTAGCTTTCGAATGGTGAAAGAATTTTTAAAATCGGTCCAGTAGTTTTTGAGCCTATTCATTACAATTAAACAAACAAACAAACAAAGTTTACCTCTTGATAATATTAGTATAGATTATGCTAACGAAAACTAGGTTTAAGATATTTTGATTTATGTCACACTTGACAGTCACTGATATTTTTTGGAAACACAACCCATATGTAGTCAGTGATGCCAACCTGCAGATAATTTCAGATCGGTGAGGAACCAATAGAAAATGTAGAAGTGTCTATCCTTACGCCATCTAGTTTAGATTGTTAAAAATAAAATTTAAAAATATAAATGAAAATGTCTCATTATAGTCATTATAATGATGAAATACCGCCTACTATTAGTTTGGTCTCGTTATGTCAAACCCAGCCGACATATTACGAATTGCATTGTATTGAAAATTCAGTAGAGAAAATGCCATTAGAGGAGGTCTCTCATTTTAATCAGAAACAATTTGAAATTTAAGGAACGTAAGGATATCGTGAGTCTCTCTACGGAACGAATAATAGAAGTGGCATGCATAGAGCTGAGCCATCTAATCGTTGTGGGAGTATACAGGCCTCCATCAGGGTTATACGATTCTTTTGAAGTAACAATGGAACAAATTTTGTCAAAAGTATGTGCATCTAACAAAAAGGTTATATGTGGTGATTTTAACATTAATTTATTAGATTTAACCTCCACTACTGTTAGATTCACATCTTTATTTCAATCGTATAACCTTCACAGTTTGTTTCAGGAACCTACAAGGGTCTGTGAGACTACAGCCACTTGTATTGACAACATATTTACTTATCTTATTCCTGATAAAAAAGAAATAATTAATAAGCTAAGTTCTGATCACTGTGGACAAATAGCTTCTTTTAATATGAAATGTGACAGTGACGCGAAGAAAAATCTTGTGTTTATTCCTGTGACATAAATTAAATTCAAATATCCATTTATTGGATAGGTCACATAGCTCTGATGAAGCTTTCAATAAATTATTTAAGGTGATAAGAACTCAATTTAATTCAATATTTACTTCTAAAACTGTATGAAACAGTAATAAAAAAACTAAATTGATTAATTGGGCAACAAAAGGAATAAAAATAAGTAGGAAAAGATTATATGACTTATATGATGAAAGGCGTATTAACAATAGTGAAGTATTTAAAGCATATGTTAAAAACTACTCAAAAACCTTCAGAAAAGTTTGTAAAGCTTAAAAACTCTAAAAATAAAATCAAAACAACATGGCAGGTAATATAGCTGGTGAGACTGGAAATGTCACCTGTCGTAGCTCTGATTTTGAACTATACTTTGAAAATAAAAAGATTACTAATGATCAAGAAGTTGCGACGGTCTTTGAAAAGTTTTTTGCTGACATTCCGGTCTCAACCACAAAAAAATTAAATTCTTCGCCTGAAGCTGCCGAAAAGCTACTCAGAGACAATGTAAAGGAATGTGATGTCAATTTTAAGTTTAGAGAAATTAACCCCAGAGATATTATTGATACCTTTAAATTGTTGAGTATTAAAAATACTGCTGATCTCAGGGGCATGTCCACAAAAATTATTAGATCAATAATTGACATCGTAGCTCCTCATTTAGCAATGATTTTCAATGACTGTATAAAAAATGGTGTTTTTCCTGACTTAATGAAGCATAGCAAGATTGTTCCTTTATTCAAAGCCGGAACTAAATCGGATCCCACGAATTTCAGGCCTATATCAATTCTACCGACCTTTAGTAAAATATTTGAAAAATTATTCTAAAACAATTACTAGTACATTTTAATTCAAATAATTTACTACATGATAATCAATACGGATTTACTAAGGGTCGATCCACAACGGGTGCTGGTATAGGACTTCTTTGCAGTATTTTTGAGGCATGGGAGGAGTCGCAGGATGCCTTAGGTGTGTTTTGCGATCTCTCCAAAGCCTTCGATTGTGTTGAGCATGCTACATTGATCAGGAAATTGCGCCACTACGGAATTAAAGACTCTGCTCTCAGCCTTTTGACTTCTTACCTTAAAAATAGGACTCAAAGGGTTGAGGTAAATAGTAAAAGGTCCAAAGAAAGGTGCTTTTTGCTGATGACACTTCACTTATTTTTAAAGTGAAGCGACAACAGTCGAACTACGACGAGGTAAACAGTGCTCTCTCAAAAATAGTACATTGGATTAATGTTAATAACTTACTTTTAAATTCTAGTAAAACTAAATGTATAAAGTTTACTTTGCCCAATGTTAGGCAAGTCCAAACCAATGTAGTATTAAATGATGAGAAGATGAATTTAGTAGACAACACTGTATTCTTAGGTATTACACTTGATAGTAAATTACAGTGGGGTCCTCACATTGTTAATCTTGCAGGTAGGCTCAGTTATGCAGCATATGCAGTCAGAAAAATTAGGGAAATTTCTGACGAAGACACGGCACGATATTTTAGTTATTTTCATAGTAGGATGTCGTATGGAATCCTTTTATGGGGAAACGCTGCCGACATTAATACAATATTTGTGCTGCAGAAGCGAGCCATACGTTCTATTTATAAAATGTCTGCTTTAGAATCTCTGAGAGATAAATTTAAAGAAATTGGTATTCTAACTGTTGCTTCTCAATACATTTTGGATAATGTAATATATGTTAGAAAAAATATAAGTAAATTTAAAGTTAAAAGTGACATTCACTCTAGGAATACTAGAAATAAGCACAAGCTAGATATGCCGGTGATCAGACTTAGTAAAGTCAGTAAATCTTTTAAAGGTCAATGTATATTATAAGGTCAAAGCCTATTATAAGGTCAACGATTTCATAAACGATGGCACACCTTGGGAGTAGGATGGCTTCGTGCAAGGCTACTTCTTCACTATTATAGGACTTACAATTATGTATGTGGATATTGTATATAATATTTAGTTACAAAATTGTAAACTTTATTTTAAAAGATTAATTTTTCTCACTTTTTTTGGTAAAAAAATGGGCCCCGTGCGAGTTTCTTACGCCTGTTCTTCTCGCCGGGTTAGTTCCCGAACCGGTGGTAGGCATCATGTAGGACATTCTGAAAACATTTATTTTAAATTTATTCAGAAATAAAACAATTTTGATTTTGATTTTGATTGCCATAATCCGACCAAATAGCAATTTCTTCGATGGTACTACAATTATCATAATCTATTCCCTGGCCTCTTCTCCCAGGTGTACAAAGTGGGCATCGTGTTCAACAAGGTGGGGTGGTACCCGATGGGCACGGCGGCGCAGCAGGTGCTGGCCGACGCCGTACACTTCAACTTCGGCGTGGGGCAGAGCGCCGACTCCGTGCGCGACGGACTCATACGATCCATCATATTCACATACTAGCCCTGAAACAGATTACAGAACAACTGGTATCCATCGAGCATACAACCAATTATAGACCTACTATAGTCAAAATAATTTAAGGTGGCACCAGCGGCCATTGAACTTTGTAGTCTAGGAGCTATGTAAAATGGAGCTATGATAATCTCCAACTATTTATGAGTTCGAAGTGAAATACTTCATACTCGGCTCACATCGAGGATTAGCTATGACCACACTATACGCTTTCGTCTTCAATTTTCGTCATCTTCTTTCATTCAACTTTCGTTTTGGCGCATTCAATAATTGAATGCGTCAACGAAAGCAACGCCAACATTGTAATTTTTGTTTTTTGGACACGGTCAGAGGGCATGCGTTGCGGGCATGCCTCACGCTTGACGAACAGAAAGAAGCACAGTGTGGACAAACAGATTAATGGTAATAAAAAGTACTAAAAAAATTATCAGTTTATCAATCCGTAGGTAAGACGATCAGTTTCCGTCAATCTTTACCTATCAAATTTACGTCAATATGGACCAGATTGATGAGAAACTGATCGTGTAACCTACGTCATAGACTAGAAACATCTGTCACTTCGTTGTCAATTGTGGTTTGCATAAAAATTAGAAAATGATGAAATATGACAACTTTTTTGACAGTGGGGCAATGACCGCTACGGACAGAATTCGTCAGTTTGAGACTAGACCCTACATCTGCGATAGGCAAATATCCATTGTGCATACGACCAATAGAGCGGCAGGTATTGTATCTTGCGACAGCAATGCAACATTAAAATCGTACAATGCCTAAGTGCTAAGTCAAATAATTGCATTCGCCTGTTTCGCGCTGCGCTCTGATTGACCGATACTGTTGCGTCTGCGTCACTAGTCCGGTACTGTGGTTTAACGAGATTTGTTATGTATTAGTCAGTTGTTCGTATGACGCCTATAATAGGTGTATGCTAGACGGGAGCTCGCTAGTAAAACTATTTCTTTCTAGTGCCAAAAACAGCCTCGATAGAGTGAAATGACATTCTGAGGCTTTGTTCTTGTCGATTGTCACTATTGTAGAAAAGCTGCTCGAATTGAGCAGTTTTCTACAATAGTGGCGTTAGATCAGTGGTCTCCAACCTTTCTTTTATACGGCCCACAAACATGTTTCAGCCTTGGTGTTACGGGCCGCAACAAAAATTTTGAGAGTTCAAAAATAACGTTCTTCAAAATTAACATTTTAAAAGTGGAAAAAATTTCACGCTTTCACAACGATTTTACATTATTTTGCCGGTGGGCGTGAATTTCGAAATGGTTTGACACCACACGCTGGTCCGCGGACCGCTGATAAAGTCTCGGCGGGTCGCGGGTTGGGGATAGCTGCGTTAGATAATATCCTGGCTGTAGTGACATAGTAAAAGGAGGGGAAGTATCAAGTAACTTATCTTCGGCACCGCGCGCGGTTTGTATGTGTGCGCCATAGTATCAATGCGTCGCCACGTACGGCACACAACAAAATCTCGGCCAGTTTTACTAGGCTGGTACCGCCGAGACTTTGTTCTGTGCCGTACGTAGAAAAGTGTTTTCGCAATTTATACGTTTGAGTATGCGCTCACTCTGCGTTGCTCAGCCGTTCGCAGGCCGCAGCAGGACAGCAGTAGCACTCGTGTCAGTTTGTTTGAAGTCGGCCTATTGGTTCGTTATGAGTTATGACTATTGTGGTAGTGATTATACTATGCTCTTTGATCATGGCCGTCTGTGTGTGAGATCTATCTCGTAGGTCCCGAATCACGATAGTAAAATCAAAAGTCTCAGATTATTGAAAAGAGATTATAATGTTTTTCTCTGACGATGGGAGCTATGCGTTGCGCTATTTGTGACCTCTTTAGAAGAGGTCACAAATAGCTTAAATTAAAAAACTGACACACACTACTAAAAACACTGGTGCAAAAAAATTTTTGACTATAGTTAATAAAAAAAAATCTAACTCTACTGGGGTACAAGAGTAGTTATATTTTCATATGATATTATCACTGCCAAAATTTCGATACCTTTAGAGAGTACTATCAACTATGTAAGTACTATCAGAGATTTTCCTCGATGGTACATACTTACTTCTATCAACATTGAATTGATGTGATTGTGATTTTGTTTCTCTTGACTAAGTTTTTTAAACATTTTGGTCAATGTGTTATTAATTATTATTAAAGTATTATTTGTTTAAATAAAAATAAATTATTCAATCAATGTACTGATTATTATTTTTCTTGCAAAATATCCATACTTAGTATTTGGGAATTCGCTGCGTTAATTAAGCGTGCGCCCGGCGCGGCCACCCGCGAGGCGTGCTTGTTTCATGTCATCCAGTGCCGTTAATAGGGCGGTGCCACCGGTGCCCAGGCACAGGGCGTAGACTCTGGGGGGGGGGGCGCAAAAATGGCCAAACCAGGCAGGAGTATTATTTTTCGGTTTGCTCCCGATAATAGTTCCCGCTGCACCCCTAGAGCACGATTCCAAAAGTAAAGTAGATCTATACATTGCTTTGGGTAATATAATATCTAAAAAAGCAAGGGCGCAGTTGTAGAAGCTCGCACAGGGTGCAAAAAATACTGTTTACGGCACTGATGTTATCCCACAGAGCAGCGCTGCGTGAGGCGGTTCAGCCGTCGCACGCGGCGCGTGCAGCGGTCCCCGCCTCGCGGCCCGCGGGCGACGCGCGACGGGTCAACAATCTAGACGTGACAAATGGGTTTGTAGCAGTACCTACGTTCGTTCGCCGAGTGAAACAAAGAAAACAACGTTCTGATAAGAACGCACGCCGTCTTTGTATACGTTCGTCATAGAAGTTGAAACACAAGAAAATCGTTCTGCAAAGAACGTAACGTACGTTACGTTCGCAATGACGAGAGAAACAGCTGTCCGTGTAATAATACCGGACATGAACCGGCCCTGAAAAGGGCGTTTTTCTAATAACAATTCTTCACAACACAACACTACGCGTTTCACATCGAGGTTACGTCGAGCGAGGGATCTTCGCAGCGTGGCTACGGTCTTCATGACGTTTGCAGAGCTTCATAACATCTTTACAAAATGGCGGCACTACTATTATTACCGGTGCGGCGACGAGCGACAGCGTGACGACGTCGGTATGGAATGCGCGCGCGGACCACAGATTTTATAGTAGGTATACATTAGGCGCGGACTGAATTCGCGGCCGGGTGAATCTACTCAAAATGTTATTTTAGGCCAAAAATTGTGTTTTTTTAAAAAACCCTTAAATATTGCTCTGAATGTTTCTAGTGTTAAAAGATACCGAAATAGAATTCACTTTCTGTAAGAGTCACGAAAAAAATTAAATAATTTAAGAGATATTTAATATTAAGTAAAAACTGTTGTTCATGACAATGACAAAATTTGTGGAAAATGACGCGTTTACTTAGAATAATGACAATTTGTTTAAGTAAATGAGTGAGTGTACGCATAGGCATGCGTACAGCACCTCCCTCCTCCCACACTGCCTATGCGTACACTCGCATGCAAGAACTTGCAAACACCACCACCACACAAGCAATAATGTTGACAAATCCGTGCAAGGCCCCTCACCATCATGCAGGTTGAAAACCTCGACGCGCGTTTCGCCCCAACACCGGAGCATCCTCAGGATGTGGACTCTACGAACAACGTCCGTTAAGGACTTAACGTCCGTTAAGGACGTTGTACACTCACTCATTTACTTAAAGGTGGAAGTTGTTTTCGCGGAATATTGCTAAAACTAATAACAAACTAAATTTAAACTATGGATTTCCGCAAAGTAACGCCTGATTCCATTGACTATACGATTTCCGTAAAATTCATAATAATTTACGCGAGCGAAGCCGCGCGGGACATCTAGTTTATAATATAAAGTAAGATAAATACGGCTCAAGAGTGCAAACTATAGTGCGTCAAGAAAGTGAAGAAATTAAAAAGTGACAACATTGCGAACATGTCGCGAACTTTGCGAGTGTGGATCAGTAAATTTGGCAGAATGCGCGTTGTGCGCCGCGCTGTCGCGCGCGAGTGTGGATCGGCAGTCACTCATGCTTCGCAGGAATTTCGCGGCGCCGCGGCGTCGCGCGCCGTTCGCGCGCGAGTGGGGATGGGGCCTAATTTTTGTAAATGTTTTTATCCCTTTCTGTACATCTCTTTCTAATTGTAATAGCCAATGAAAATCAACCTTTCAACTTCGTGTACATTTTGTAATAATAATAATACTATATTGTACACGTCGGCGTCTTCGTCTGCGCAGCGATGCGCGTGTGCCCGGTGCGACTGTCCGGTGCGGGCGCCCACGCCGTGCGCCCACCTGAACGTCGCGGGCGGCCGCGACGGGCGGCCGCGACGGGCGGCCGCGACGGTCGCCCGTCTCTCTCAGCGGCCAGTATAATTTCGATCGCGCGGGTGTACAATCTATATGGAGTACAATTTGTATGGAAGCGGAAATCCGTTGCGCCCCGACACAGTGTGCTATACGCGCATCCGATTCCATACAAATTGTATGGAGGCGGATTTTTGCGATGAGCCCCGGCACGGCCGGTCTCAGTGTGCTCACTCCTATAAATGTACAAAATTCGTATTGCCAAGAACAAAATTATTCAATAGTCTTCGAAGTCAATATTTGTAGTCATTTCATATTAGATACAATTAAAAAAAAAATGTCAACTTGACAAGTGTCAAACGGACGTCACTTTGACTTTGACTTTTGTCATGTTGGAAGTCCCAATTTATTGCAAATTCCGATTTCCAGAGTGAACTACAAAATTAATTTGTTTATTTCATTTTGAAACATATGATTGTTATGTATGTTTTTTATGAAAGACTGATGAGTGTGGTTTTAGCGCAACTAGAAAGTGCTTAATGTAGCCAATATATTAATTAAAAAAGGTTTGAAATAAGCGAAGATGTCCAGCAGCAAGGATGATGGCTTACTTGCGAAGGTCGATTTTCCTCTTTATACATTACAAATGCTTACAAATCGACATGTTCTGGTAGCAGGAGGTGGAGGAGCGTCGAACACGGGCGTCGCAAACGGATTCGTAAGTGTTCAATAAGTTGCCTACTTAAAAACAATAAAAACATAATACAAAGAGCTTAAAGTTTGATACGCGTCAGCAACTTCTCAATCATTAATTATTTATTACTTTTATCGCCAAAGTGAACTTCCTGGTGTTGACTCCAATATGTACTTATCAATATTTTGCTGATATAAGTAAAAGTAATGATTTAATATTGTGACAATGAAGCTTCATAATAAAACTTTAAACACAGCTGTTTAAAGTTTTATTATTTGCATCCTAAAATTTGAAGTCACTCAAAAACAAAACCAATCCTTGTCCTTGGCCTATCCCTACTTTATTTCTGCCTTATTTAATTTAAAAATTATTTTTAAGGAAATATTTGAACTATCACATAATGGCTTTAAGTATGTAGCGGAAGAAGTGATGAGGTACGAGACTGGCCCCAATGTTGTGATGACCTGCGCCATTAGGAATGTACAGAATAAAATATACCTGACAGCGGGCCAGGAGAGCCACTGCCAGTTGTACAAGGTGAATGTAAAAATGGTGGATCCGGCTGAGATGAGACGAGGGAGTTTTCGGGCCGAAAATGGGCTGATAAGGCGACGGCGTCGGACCGTGTCGGAAAATGATAACATATCCAAAATGGACAACTGCAGTGCCACAGAAAAAAGAATGTCATTTGAAATTCGGCCTAATGATAGTGTCCAAACAGACTTCGGGTTTGTATTCATACTTTTGTTTATTTTATTCGGTTTTTCCAGTTTGCTTGTTAAAACAAGTTTTAACCTATTCAGGTCAAAGTACACTCTGTTTTGAAAAGTGTGTAAACAATCCTATTAAAATTATAAATGTTACAATTTTAATAGGTTTGTACAACGGCTTTTTTTGCTATTTGAATATTTTGTAGAAAAGAGGCACTACAGAGGGTGGTGACAATAAGCCACAATGGTAAACTGATGGCTACTGGTGGTATAGATGGAATTGTAAGAGTGTGGTCCTTCCCAAAAATGCAGTTACTGTTTGAATTGAGTGGACACACCAAAGAGGTAAGATCTTCTTATGTGGCCTCATGAACTCTCTAAAGTCTATCAAGTATTTTGGAGACAAGAAAAGTTTCATATGATTGTTTTGTTTTTTAATAAATTTTTAATTTTTATTTTGTTTTATGTAATCCATACATATGTATACTAATATGTATTTTAAATACAAAAGTCTGTCTGTCAGGCTGTTACTTCCTCACGCCCAAACCGCTGAATCGATTTTGCGGAAATTTGGTATGGAGATACTTTGAGTTTTGGGAAAGGATACTTTTTATCCCAAAAAAAATGTACGGTTCGCGCGTGATAAACGAATTTTTGCGCAACGGAGTTACAGGCGTCATATAGAAGCTAATTAACTTCCTAATATTTTCTTTTTTCTGCAGTTAGATGACCTAGACTTTAGTCCGTGCGACACGCGACTTGTGAGTATAGCGAAGGATGGCTTGGCTCACATCTGGGCCACTAACACTAAGGCTGATCCCGTGCTCAAGTTAACATGCTGTCCACCTAATGGCACCAAGTATCTTTTTAGAAGATGCAGGTATTATATATGTTTTAGGAACTAGGAACATTTTTTAATGAGAAAAAAGAGCCATCATTACTTTCATGTATCATCATTCAATACATTTGATTGTTTTAATAAGTATAATAAGTTATATTAAGTCATCTATGAATTAAAGCTTTTAATAATTATTATCATTATAACTAATGTAAAACAAAGTGGTTATGTCATGTCATGCTGAGAATACATAAATAAACTTGTAAACTATAGCATGACTATAATGAATTTGATCATCATTTTTACTGCTGGAATGAGTTTTAACAATACCTTTGCATAAGGGGCACACACATAATCAACAGTACTGACTGCTGACACTTGCACTCCTATAATATTATGTATTTATTTATTATTCTCAACCCATCTGTTTGTTTACAAATTATATACTCTCTCAGAAATCTTGCCAGTACTATTAGTTTCGATATGATAAAAAAAATGTACTCTGTCTTTATCTATAATAGAATCTAGGCCCTAGGGTCTATCACAGTTTTATCCAATTCTATTCAATACCTAAGACTAATAAACATACAAATTTTCGCATTCATTATACCTACTATTATTTGTCCAGGTTTGGTGCAATCGAGGATAGACCGGGCGAATACCGGATGTTCACAATCGCGAATCCCCTCTCGCGAAGCGGCAAGCAGCGGGGGCTGGTGCAGCTGTGGGGGGTGTCGGGGGGCGGGGAGCTGCGGCGGACGGTGGTGGTGGAGGAGTCGCTGTCGGCGCTGGCGGTGCGCGACGACGGCCGCTACGTCGGCGTCGGCACCATGCTCACCGGCTCCATACACATCTACGTCGCGTTTAGTTTGCAGGTACGATGGTTTCATGATACTAATAATAACTCCCACACCGGTTTCGGTACACAAGAGCACTCTGTATTCCTTTACTCTCATAACCCAGTGGGACGTCCGTTCCACTGGGTTATGAGAGTAACCGACACCGATACGACTGGCGAGAGACTGATGTATGTGTATGACTGACTTTTTACATGCCAATCCGACCCATGGATCATCTTACTTGTCAGACAATCAGGTGATCAGTCTGCATTGTCTTAACCAAACTTGGAATTAACATGATTCCAACGCGGGAATCGAACCCACCTCCAAGTCAAGAGCCACGTTCTTAACCACTGGACCACGATGGTGTTTAATGATACAATATGGTTTGAACAATATGAATTAGATAGAGAGGGTTACTAAGATTTCTAGAAACCAAGAATGAAAATGATTTTTCTGTTATGTAATTGGTTGGGTAAGGGATACCCATATTGGAGTATAAACTTTTTATACAGGACCGATTTGATTAAATTTCGGCGCCATTCTGATAAGTGCACTCTGTATATTATGTGCAGTTATAGTTATACTACGAGTACTTTTTCAATTAATTAGTAGTTCTTTAGACGATATAACTGCATGTTTCTTCAAATGCTAAAATGAGGTAAAATGGTACAGTCGAAAACCAATGTGCTGCATAACTTTTGAAGATTATTCCGACTTCACCTACTCGTAATACGTATTATTATTTTAGATTTTAGTACCTACTCAACTACAATAATAGAAAGTATGTTACATGTAAATAAATTAACGCTGTGTCAAGTCCCACGTGTCACGTGCTTGATCACGTGTAACACGCACTAGTAGCGTCAAGCGTGTTACAACACAAGCACTACAAACACTCAACTCGGTCGACCGTCATAAGGCATTAATTGAATACTACGGCGAAGCCAGGGAAAGGGTAATGATTTACTCAGTGTACGTATATAATATGTTCCAGCGCTGAATGCTTTATGCTTTTTAACAATGCCATGCTACGGCCTACGACTAAGTTGCTGATCCGATTTTAATGAGTAAGCTGTGTCGATAAATTGTCATATTAGTGTCCAACAGTATAACTTTGTTGGCAGACTAGTCACCACCATCGCGCTATCGGAATTTTCTAAATAAGATAGCTAAAAGCCTCCCGAGTGAGTGAGAGACCTGGCCGGTCTCTCACTCACTTGGTCGGAAGATCCTCCTTTGGGACCGATACTCATATTCCAACAAAGAATCCTTTGGCGTTGCTAGGTGGCCCTCACTAAGGCGGTGCATTTACACCGTAGAACCAATAGAATAGCTTCATTTGTTTGACCCCGCCCAACGCAGCGATTCGCGAAGCGACAAAAATCTTGAGAACAAATTCCTCGCAACATAGCGCCCGTGGAAACGCAGCCTCAGAGTATCCAACCTTCATTCTACGCAATGAGGGACAAATAGCGCTATGTAGCCGTAGGAATTTATCTATCGTGTCAATTGTCATGTCACACTACTGTTATGTCACGAAATAACTTCCGAATGTCACGATATAGCTGTCATATGTCTGTTTCACACGATATTTGACACGGAAGACCCTACCGCAGGGACGGATTTATATTTTTTATCGGTATATAAGGCCACTTTAATTTTGTCGCCCCAATGTACGAACTCTGCCGCTATCCTACGACGCTGCCGCCTATGGCCTATATATACTGCCTTAGATACATAAATCCAGAGCTGCCCTACCGTCCCTCTGGTGGCAAAAGATATATGTATCACAAACTCTCATTTTATGTTTCTAATCAACACGGATATACCCCCAGCGCGTGGCGTACGTGTCGAGCGCGCACCGCATGTTCGTGACGGGCCTGTCGTGGGTGTCGAGCGCGGGGCCGCGCGCGCGCTCCGATGCCGCGCTGCTGTCCATCTCCGTCGACAACTGCCTCGCCGTCACCACCGTGCCGCGACAGCGTGAGTACCGAATACCATTACATGACTACAGCTTGTCTAATATTTTGAAATGACGCGCCCCACCACTTTACTAGCTGGTAAATGAAAAATTTTGTACTGTGAATACGAGTGAGGGGCGCGTCATTTTAAGTTAGACAAGCCCTACCCCGAGCTTAAGTGGTCTAGTGCCCGGTTTTTTGACAGGATCTTCTTTTCAATAGCATTGCTGATTGGTTAACTTTTTGACATTATTAAACGCTAGTGAATATCTATATTAATATTATGAATGCGAAAGTGTGTCTTTCTGTCTGTCTGTTACCTAGTCACGCCCAACCGTTGATCTGATTTGGTATGGAGCTAGGTACTTTTTATTCCGGCAAAATGTACGGTTCCCGTTGTGGTTCCCGTGCAACGGAGTTGCGGGCGTCATCTAGTATTATACAAACTCGTGTGATTCTTTAGTGTTTAGACGGAAACGAGCATAAATTAGAAGTTTACTAGCACGTGCATTGGTATTTGCTGAAAAAAGCGCGTTTCTGTGTGTACGGTACTTTTTTTTTCTTTTTACTTTCTATAAATCTATAATATATAATCTTTCTATAACTGTCTATTTACGTCAACAGAATACATTTAGTGCCGAAACATTACGAACTATCTTTGTACGGCATGGTAATAGGGTTACAGACGGATTTTTATTTTAATAAGTTCTGTTGATCCCGAGATTCCCAAGGGGTGCAAGTGCACCCCCCGAAACCCCCCTGCCGGCGTCCATGACTGCGGAACTAAAATATTTGGTCTCCGCGCGCGAGCGCCGCTCGCGAGACCAATCATTAATCTAAGTGAATCACTATATGAATTGCACGCAAAGTGGAGTTTAAAAATTAATCATATTTGATTAATTATAAGATTCTCCAAAGCGACCAGTTTAGCCCCGCTGGACTTCCGAGATTAGTGTTTATGGGCATTCAACATTGCTGTCCAAACAATTCATAAGATCAGTGGCGGTCTTACCCATTGCGAGGCCCCGGGCGGAAGGTCTTTGAGAGGCCCTGGGCTGCAGATCTTTGCGAAGCCCTTTGTCTTATGAAAAACTACTTTGCGAGGCCCCAGGCGATTGCCCCGTTCGCCACCCCCTAGGGCCGCCAGCCTAGCGGGTGCCAGTATTAGGTACTACGCACTAGATATTATAACTAATTAACTATATAACTAGTTGTGTAAATATTTTATTGCGCTACATGTCTAATTGTTCTTTCTAATAAACATGTGTCTCCGGCAGGCACCGTACCGGCGTGGATCGCCATCATCGTGATCGTGTTCCTGCTGTTCTGCACCTTCTGTCTGTGCGCGTACCTCGACATATAACACCGTAGTCGCCACCTAGATATAATAATAGTAGTACTATTTATCGCGTGTGTTCCTAATATCTGCTAGTGTTGCACTACTGTATGATTTGATGCCATCGGTGGCTAATATTTATGTCATAAATTTCCAAAGTGCTAGTGTACTGGTTAGATGTAACCACAGACTGACAGAAAATAGTCACATGCGAGTACACTAGTGCAGCATGGCAATATGGCGACCAGTCTTCGCAAGCAAGAACGCAGTAGAATGAGTGACAGATTTTCTATCACTCTAATATTTTGTGTGTTCTACCATATAAAGAAACTATCTATGAAGGTCTTGCTAAGCGTTGCAGTAGTGACGTCAAATTGTACTGGCTAGTAATACTGGTATAGTTTAGGAACGCCGCTTAATGTCAGTCAGTAAAATTAATTACTTCTCTTTGTCAGCACATCTAATTGTTTCTGCTGACATTTTACTGACTGACAAAACGATTAACGAAGTATACTGTACGGGCGTAGGTATAAATACAGTGATGCACTGCGTGTATAGAGATATATATAATAAACGAATTTCATGTTATTGGTTGTTGTTTCCGTTATGTTAAGAGATGATTCCGATTTAATTAATATTAAGCTTTAAAGTAAATATTTTTAATTTGTTCTCATTTTTTCATTTTGAATTAAACTCAATAGTTGTTGTAGTGTTAAGAGAATAAGACGTAACTTATTGTCCTGCGTGTCAGCAAATAAAGATTATAATTAATAATGATTGTCCTTATTAATGGAATCATAATAACTTACCCTATATTGACTAGTCGAAACAGAAGTCCTAATCTAGCAAATTTAAAATACCTTATTTGTGCACTAGATAATAGTAGAAACTTTAAGGAAATAAATGAAACACGTTTTTTTCTAAAACATATAATTACATCAAAACAAATAACATAGATTTATCATAACCATTCGGCAAGTTACATTGTTTTAGACCGACTAGAGATCGACGCCACGCGCACACGCGACCGGCGACAGGCGACAGCGACACGCGACACGCGCGCGACAGCCGCGAGTCGCGACTGAGCGGTCGGCATGTGCGACTTCGTCAGAAGAATACAAAAAGCTTTATACAAACAAACGGGAAGACGAGATGTGACAGTAGATTGTGATGTAACTTTATAATCGTTTATCAAAAATATCATTCAAAAGTATTTCAAGTTCTCGATACGCTCGGTTCTAATACATTAAACATTACATTTATAAACATACTTAACACTTCGAACATTTCGCTAAATATAAATTTATATTCTCATATCTATCGATCAGCTGTAGCACAGAGATTCGAAATTTAGCGGGCGCGGCGCCGCGGCCCGGGTCCGAGTCGCGGGCCGCGGCGCCGCACCCGCCTATAAAGATACAAACAATAACAGATTCCATAGTATATTTTGGTTTGTATAGCTATATATTTAGTATATCGTCGTGTATATCATGCGAGTGGTCCCCGGGTGCTGCACACCGCACAGCAAGGCACGGGCGAACCGCTGGTCGCGTTCGCGTCGGCCGACTGATCCCAGCGGCCGGTCGCGAAGTATCGTGATTCGTGACCGCGGGTCAGTCGTCGGCCGTCGCAGACTTGAGAATACTATCGCTTGCACAAATATATTAATGTTACGGCAGTAAGAGGTACACCTAAAGTTGCCAGAAAAGTGAAGCGATAATATTCATTTAATTAGTGATCTATGTATACTCAATATGAATATACTAAAATGTATATAATAATATGTGTTTTATATATATAAAAAAAATACTAATGAACCGCAAAATATGGACGAAATTTGGCCATCAATTAAATACTTACTAAAAATTAAAACAACATCGATTTAATTTTATTAGCACTAGTTACAACTCACTATTTTCTGGGAGTTAACATGTATTTACGTATCGTATAGTTTGCAATACAATTGTTCACATGTGACACTATATGTGAGGTATCTTACTGAAGGAGTACTCGTTTAAAGGCGGTCGAGTTGCCGTGACTCGCTTTAAAAATAAAAAATACAATAGAAACTCTACAAATATGATTAGGTTTAAAATTTAAATAAGCCAGTATCCTCCATATTTGGCAGATTCGCGTAAAACTCTATAACAGACGAGTTAGATTTCTGCAGTAGCTTAGTCCGTGTCTGTATAGAGTCCTAATGATATAATAATATGTGCGTGAATATGTATACTTTCAACGGCGCCAGGCCTAGGCGACCCCAGCGCAGTCGTCGGTCCAAACGAGTGGGCGGATCCCGCGCCCGCGCACGCCCTCACTCCGCGTTGACGCGCGAACGCACACATGTGAGATACTACCATAAGGATTTGTTCACAATACAGTGCGACGTCGTTTAAAAAACGATGCCATACATATTTTATGGCATGACATTTATTGTTTTTAACTACTGTCATTTTTCATGTACAATCGATGATTACTATTAAGATTATTGTATTTGTGCACAAGCCTTAAGGCGGCACCTCGGCGAGCTGCGATAATAATCGACGCAGTTACTACGACGCGCCGAGCGCCGTGTCGGCGAGTGCGTTCGCCCCCCGACGTGAACGAGCCCCGCCTCTCACTTGACAAGAAGTGGGCAGGTCGATTGTCGTTACAGTACAAACGCCCCCCACGAGTGAGCCGGCGGCGGTCGCTCCGGAGCGGGCCGTCCACGATAAATGGCACATGTGCATAATATTTAGCTCTCCACATTTCCTATAAAAATGAACATTTGTATACATAATAGCTACGTGTATATAATCTTTGCTCTAATAACATCAGTACTGTTTTCCTTACGTTAAAACGACATCCGTTATACTACGGCGGCCGCCGGCGGCGGGCGAGGCGAGGCGACGGCGCCCTCCGCCGGCGGCCGGCACGCTAAGCCACATAAACTACGCTAAATCGTAGGCGCCCTTAACACGACTTAAACTACGTCTCGAAATACAAGATAATTATATGGCCTAATGTTCTAACATTTGGAACACAATTTAACTTAAGTCGAAAAAACTTAGTTGCGTTTACTCGTAATACTACAGATGCTTTAATAAATAAATCCTTAAATATATAGGCGAGGGGCGGTCGGCTCGACTCGCGGCGCGCCCGCGCCGTCCGGTCTCTCCTATGACGGTTTCGACAGTCGCACTGACAAGAAGCATAGCAGGGTAATTCGGTACGCGGTCGCAAGATGGCGACAAACATTCTCAAGAGAGTAAAAAAAATAAAGTAAGAATAGCCGAGGAATTTCTTTTAGCTCACCGTCAAAACCACCACGAACGTTCGAGCCGAACGTCCCGACACAAATTGATACAAAATAGTCAAAATTGCGTCCTACAAATAATCGTAAACATAAAACAGAGCTACTCAATATGTACAATACAATCAGTAAAGCGAACGTTCCGCACTCGCTCCCGATCCACTCACGGTCCACAGCCTACGCAAAACTCGGAACAATTCTTACGCGTCCGTGCGAACGTTCGAACATTCGAAGGCCCTGTAATACTGACTCATAATTAATTGACTCGATCGTTCGGTTACACAGTTCGTCAAGCGCACGGAGATTACATCGACCATTGGCCGGCGCGCGCCGCCGAGACGGTGCGTCGGCGCTCGCACCGCGATCCCGCACCGTCTCGTAGCCGCGACCGGTCCTAATGCTAGCTTAACATTAGCGACATCTATTAAAAATTCACATAGAAACTGCTTTTGAGCCCGTACTCCACTAAGAAATGCATTCGACGCGGGTCCCGCAGAGCTGGCCGGCGCGCTCACACTGCAACAGATGGCAGCACGTTAGTACACACGCTCGGCCCGCCCGGCGCCGGGTCGCTCTACAACGAGAGACCCCGCCGACCGGGCGGTGCGCGAACCAGCTAAAATATAAGCAATATGCAGTTCATATAAGAATAGTTAACACATGGTATTCTCAAATTGCTCAATTCTGTCCGAAGCGGTCATTAACCCCATGTTAAAATACTTGTCAATATGACAATAAAGTGACAGATGTTTCTAGTCTAAGGGCGACATCGTATTTTGCATACTCGGTGAGAACTGAGAATGATGTATATAACTTCGAACTCATAAATAGTTGGAGATTATCATTCCAAGAGTTACCAAGAGATTTTCCGATGAATATATGATAGTTTGTGTCTTTATAAGTCTTTTTTTTCTTAAGTTAACAGAATACAGTGCGAGCATTTTTCACATAGCTCCTAGACTAAAAAGGTTAATGACCGCCGGTACCACCTTAAAAAATAATAAAGATAAGTACTTAATTCAAAAAATAATAAAGATTGTCGGTCGCCGCTGACGTTCGCGACGCGTGATGTGGTCGCAGAACGCAGCGGCTCCCACCTCGAAGAGGTTTCACTAAAAGTCATTGGGTCTGGGCGCGTCGGCGGCGGAGAAGTGCCGGGGGGCGGCCGGCGCGCGGTCAGTAGTAGCCGAGGTCCATGTGGTACTCACCCTGGTCGAAGGTGCTGGGGTTGATGTAGGAGAGCAGGTCCTGGTCGCTCATGTCCGTGAGGCCCTGCACCGGCGCCGCCATCTCCTGCGACACGGCCTGCGACACGGCGTGCGACACGGCCTGCGACACGGCCTGCGTCACGGCCTGCGACACAGCGTGCGACATGGCCGCCAGCGGCGCCTCGGCCGCGGGCTCGGCGGGCGGCTGCGCGTCCGGCACGCCCTGCGTCGCGCCCTCCGTGCTCAGGATGTTGGCGGTGTTGATGGCCGACGTCACGAGCGCGTTCATCGTGCTGTCGGACGTCAGGATCTCGGCGGCGGCGCTCAGGATCATCGACTTGACGGCGGCGGGCGGCGTCTTCACCGACGTGGGGATGTCCGACATCATCATGAGGTCGCCCTGCGCCGAGCCCGGCGGCAGGCGGTCGCACAGCATGCCGGGCGACACCTGTGGGTCGAGGATGACGTCGGGCGAGATGGCGGCGGGCAGCGGCAGCAGGTCGGGCGCGGGCGGCGTGCGGCCGACGGCGGCGGGGCTCAGCAGCACGTCGGACGCGTGCGAGGCGGCCGGCGACGTGGACGAGGATAGGTGGTCCTCCACGCGCGAGTTCACCAGCTCGTCCAGCTTGTCGTCGGCGGTGGGCATGATGGCGGCCGTCGCCTTCATGGCGTTCATGGCGTCCTCCACCAGTGCGTCCATGTGCGCGGTCTGGCGCGCCAGCCGCTCCTCGATCTGCGAGGCGTCCATCTTGGTCATGGCGCCGAAGGGGTTGAAGCTCTCGGCGCGGTCGGGCTGGCCGAACGCCATAAGCCGGCGGTCGGCGGGCAGAGCGCCGCTCGCCGTCGGCTCCGTCAGCATCAGCTCCGAGTTCATCGCCTTCATGTCGGTCTCGAGCCGCTCCATCGAGGACTTGGTGGACATCAGTCGTCGCATCGGATCCATCGCCCCCATCGACGCCATGATGGGCTGGTCCTCGTACATCTGGCCGGCGTTATCGGAGTTGAAGATGGCGGCGGTGACGGACTCCACCATCTTGTCGGTCTGGACCTGGTTGTGCATGGCCTGCAGGGTCTGCGCGAACGACTGCGCGCTGGGCGAGGAGGTCGACGGGGAGAGCTTCATCGAGTCGTATCCGCCGCCGAAGCCCACCTGCTGGGTTAGAGCGGACATTAGCGAGGGAAGTCGGGTGAGGTTGGGCACAAATAAAATTTATTATAAATAATTTGACACGCGCGCGATCATCCATCGTCTGCACGAGATCTGAGCCGACTCGCCTATATACTGACCTGCGACTGGGCGTCGTGGGTGGTCTCCGACTTGAGGCGCAGGTCCATGACGTCGGGGCCGCGAGTGTCGTCGCCGTCCCCCCCGCACCCGTCCGACCCGTCCAGCAGCGAGTGCTGGCTCGAGTCGTCCACCTGCACCCCCGGGATAGCATATTAATTATCCAGAATTGATTATTAAATTTTTTGTAAATCATTAATATATACCATGCCTAACCGTCGATAGGGTTAAAGTTTTCCGGGAGATATTTTATCGAAATAAAAAAAAAATGGTGGGAGCACATTTGCGGCGCCGCGGACGTTCGACGTTACACGGAGACAAGGCGGCCGAAAAAGAGTAGAGTAGAGGATAGATGACATGACGGGCGAGTGAACTCACCTCGCTCTTGAGGCCGAGCGGCTCGTGCGGGTCGGGCAGCAGCGAGGCCCGGCGGGGCGGGGCGGCGGGCGGCGCGGGCGGCTGCATCAGCCCTGCGCCCCAGCGGCACTCCTCACCTGCGCACACGCACATGTTATCGGCCGCGCACGAGGACGCACCACCTAGCTGCGTGCCCAAACTACCGCTCTCATCCATTTCAGTCATGCCTAAATCGCATAAGAGACAGAGCGCACTACCACTATTTTGCCGCGCGATTATTATTTTACCGACCTACAAAAATAAATAAAAAATGACAATTTATGACATACGCCACAGGTGTCATTTTGCTCTATGCCACTACAAAGCAGCGGCAGCATGGCTACTCGCTAGACCAACGTCGGTAGAAAAAGCAAAGACCTTTAAAAGAAAAAGAAACCTATAGACTATGACATAAATTATTATTAGTGACATTTTATTTGATTTTTTTCGGTCGGTAAAATAATCACGCGGCAAATAGTCGTAGTGCGCGCTAGCTCTTAAGACGTAGTAGAACGGGCTATTATTTTTTCTATTAAAAGGTTATTAATATGAAAGCAGCACGTTGGAGCATCAGTTAAGTTAATACTTAATCTTTTATATTTTCTTTTTTTTTTTTATATTATTTAATTACAAAGAATATTTTCGAGATACTTAATATTAATTTAAAATTAATTATTTTCTAACTGAAACAAAATATTATAACGGATTTTTTTCGGAAACGAGTAGCATTACATCGACTTCATATTGTACTAAAATATGGACAAATAAAAGTGTTTTTCTGGTTTTGTACAATTGATTCAGCAGAGGCACATTTAACGGTAGAAAAAAGAGAAAAACAAAAGCATAACGCGATCCGTATTTAATGATTTTATCTCGAAGCACTATATTAAGTAGGACAGTTAAATAAAATTTTTGAAAATTCTTCTCTGCATGTGGACTGAAATGGATAGAGAAGTAGGCGACAAAAGAAGAACAAATTGGCACGATATCGTCTAGCTACATGTGGGAAGTGTGGTCGCTGAGCCAGTGTCACTGTGCCGTGTCCGTGCGAGTGTGCTGTGTCACGTGTGCCGGGCCGTGACCGTGACGCGATGTCACGGTGTTTCCGGCCTCTCTCTCTCTTCAAAATATATCCTTTCGTTCAAGGATAACACAAACAGAAATCCAATTTTAAAACTATCAATATTACAAATTATACCGAAATTTATATTTAAAAATAAAATAGATAAAGATATATTTTTGAAAATTGGATACTATGACTAAAGTCTAAATCTACGGTTTCTTTTTTATACTAATTGTGTATGTTTCACGGATATGCGTGTATAAGTATGTAATATGTATGTGTAGAAGGTTCTTGTGATGTAACTAGGTAGTGTGTGTAATGTTCAAGCTTCTTGTGTTTTGAGAGTCTGTGTTCGCCTGTGTAAATGTAGAAATTCGTACGATAGTCCGGAACTAGAGGAAAGTTTAATAGGTTAATTTTAATATCATTGCAATTATTAATAGTTCGTTTGACGTGTTGCACAGAAAAAAGTATAGGTCCGAAAATATAACCCTGAGGAACACCGTTACTAAGGAATAAAATTATTCGATAACTATAATAGAACTGAATTGACATGTACAAATATATGGCATAGAATATTTTAGAAATAGTTACAATATCAACGGAACAGCAAAGAAGAATGTTGGTTAAATATTCTTTGATGATAAACAGAGTCGAAAGCTTATGTAAGATCACAAAAATTTTGAAGAAATTAAGTAACGCGCGTTGTGCGTGTGATGTGTCGGTTCTGTGTATGTGTGTTCGCACAATGGTGCGTGCGTGTGCGTGTCAATACCGTAACGGCAGGCGCGGCAGCGGCAGGCGGCAGCCGAGCTCGCTACCTAGACAGACCTAGTTGGGAACAGAGGGGAAGAAAGAGTACGCATATGCGCATCAGTAATTTCTTCTAAACTTTTACATTATATGATAAACATCACACACCGACACCCAGTCGTCATGCCCACACACCACAAGCGCCCATCGATCGACTCGAGCTAGATGAAAACGCAATTTAGAATCTGCTGGATCTCTGGGAACGCTCTAAATTATATATCGTTTATAACATTTGTCCCCTTTATTTGCATTGTGTTTTCATCATTAATATTTCCTTTCATTAAATTTTAGGATATAAAGTAATCTAAAGTGTACAATGGCATCCTTAATTGACAACAAACAACAACAAAATGACAACGTTAAAATTTAGTGCAAGGAAAACCCACATAGCAAACATGTTTTAGAAAGCCATTGTATTAGAAAATAAAATGTATGTATTCAATGTTAAGTTCATGTTACTCTCAAAAATATTATTTTAAATTAAAATATTATCTTATATTATAAAAATAAAGCAATAGTAACAAGCGGAACATGAGGATCATCTTGGCCGGATCAGCGCTTCGCGATCTACGACAAGCGACACGGAACACCGGCGATGTTATTCAAACTATAGTCATGCCGTATGCCACAAACGTCACAGGTGTACGTACACGGTACGCTCCGGCCCGCCTCAGCCAACCGAAGCCCGTTGCCGAGTGACTTTTGTCTCCACAACAGAGCGTGTTTTGCAAATGTACATCTCGTTCGTCCGAACTCGACCGAAATGAAGTTAGCGTGTGTTGTTTACTCCCGATCATAGTTAATAGACTTTCGGTAGGACTATTATGCTGCCGGCATAAAGATCTCTCTCATAGAAACTCCGAGGTTAAATAACTCTAGTGACGTCGGAACAGAACACAAAGATGACATCGGTGGGGTTCAGTTCGGTCGAGTGGCGACGATCGGCTCGCATTCATTCGCTATATTTTTAGGTGGTGACGGCAACAAACGATCAAATAATGGACCGTTACGACAAGTTGTGAAGAGAAAAGTCGTAGCCGACTAATGGAACGAGTCCCATGTTATTTCAAGAATGGTGGTTTATTACGCAACAATAACTCATTTCACGCGCAACTTTTGTTCGGCGACGGGCGGGGGCGGGGCGGGATGGGGCGGCGCTGGGAGGTGCGGGGGGCGGGAGGCGGACGTACCTTGCGAGTGGTGACGCGTGGCGTGCATGGGGCCGGTGTCGTGCGCCGGCGGCGTGTAGTAGAAGGCGTGCGGCTCCGAGCACTTGCCGCCCGACCGCACGAACACCTGCGCCGCCACCGCCGCGCCGCGCTCCAGCGGGCACGCCGGCACGCAGCACACTAGATGCGTCTGAAAACATAAACGACGTCAACATTTATTTCTTTTATTCGCTAATATTATAGGCAAGATGCTAACTTTGACTATCTAGAAGGAGGTTGCGAGTACAGCGTTTACGGAGCTACGCATATTTCTTATATATAAGCAAACGCCAAGGTACCTGTTGCAAAAAGTCCTTGTCGGGCACGACTTCCTCCTCCCAGGTGTGGCCGTCAGCGTGCGCGCGGAACACCACGCGCGTCTCTTTGAGGAAGTTCTTGCCCAGCAGGTAGAGCTCCAGCCCGCCGCTGGACGGGCACGACACCAGCGACTTGCGGCTCACCTCCGGCACGCCCGGCGGTTGCGCTGTACAGTAACGAATGTTAAGTGACATCTCCGAGTTCAGATACTCCGGAATTACATATAACGACAGCTCTAGATTTATAAATAGGCCGCGATCTGGGGCGGCAGATTTCATACCCATGTGCGAAATCTGCCACCCCGAAAAAATATAAAACCGACACTGAGTAACGATAATTACATCAATTTAATTATGGGCATAAACTATATGATTCAGTACACTTTGGCATGACAGTGGCGACTGAATATAAAAATTAGACGTCTGGTGAGTGGTGACGCTCGTACAAACGTCACCGGACGTTGTGCGACGACAAAGTACCATCATTATTAAGAACGGGTTTGATTTTTTGGAGATAAGTACTCACTGCATATGATTTGCGTCGAGCAGACCTGCAGCGTCTCTGTGCGGCCGGCGGCGTCGACGATCTCGGTGCGGAACACCATGCGGCAGCGCGTGGACTTCTTCTTGCCGCGCGCCGCCTGCGCCCCGCCCCCCGCCCCGCCGCCGAAAGCCTCGCCGAACCGGTGTTCTACATCTACGTTCCTTTCCTGTAGAAAGCGATTAAGTGTATCAGTTTCATAATTCGTTTGAAGCACAAATATCGGGACTTGTGCAGTTGTATTTGGAGGCTTAACTCCGAGCGAGAGAAATATCAAGTTCCATCAGCGCACGCATTACATTCTCACTACTCGTATATTTGCGGCAAATTCGCGTTCTAGGAAGCCTTTTGAAAGATGGTGTTTCTTTGACGATGACCCGGGACTGACCTTGAGTATTCCAACGCAGTCACACGTGACGATCCAGTTCTTGGCGGGCTCGAGGTCTATCTCGATGACGACGGTGCCGTCCTCCTTCTTCTCCTTGCAGGGCGTGGAGTTCTTGCCGGAGACGCGGCACGCCTGGTAGAACATGTGCGGCGCCACGCGCCCCGTGTCCGTGCCGATGAATACCTGAACACGACACACGTTTCAACGATGCATAAGAATAAGAGAGGAAGGGGAAGCAGGCGGAAGAGATACCAATATAATTTCCTAGGAATCTATGAAGCATATCAATGAGTCCGCCCATTCAAAACATGTAGCTAAACACCAGGCGTTCACGAGCCCAAACGTTGACCTCGTCTATGAATACACTTTTCCACGAGGAAACTGTTAAAAATGAAATTACAACGAATTAATTGAATATAAGACTCGATATTCAGTTGAACCTTGTACCTTTACACCCAGCAACAACCATGTCGATCACACACAGTTTAATTAATGTTCACTGTTCCGTGGGCGATGAAACGCTACCTCGTTTAAATCACATGTACTCACTTGGAGGACCGCCGGCCTGTCGTAGCCGACCAACTTGACGATAGGGAAGCCGTTCCCTGAGTTGTCCTTCACAGCCCCGCGGCTGCCCTCAGTCTGATATCTGAAACGAGCGTGTTAATAAAACAAATGTCTAAAGTAGCCGAGCTCGAATTCAATAATCGATCCCAAATAGAAACTTGCGTATAGGACCTGAAAGAAACCGGCGATTGAAAAATATGCGTACCTCGCTCTGTGCTGCGTCTCCGGCTGGCACAATATCTGCAGCTCCACGGTGCCGTCCCGCGAGCGGCTGGACAGCGGCGCCGCCAGCCCCGGCGGCCCCTGCGTCATGGCGGCTAGCGCTCTTCGCCTGGCCAGCGCCTGGGCCAGCTTGCCCCCGTACTTGCCGCCCAACTTGCCGGCGAACTTGCCGCTCAGCTTGCCTCCGACTTTCCCGCCCCCCGGGTACTTGGTGGAGGCGAGTTTCCCGCTGCTGCCGAGCTTGCCGCACGACCGGTACCCGGGGTCCTGGAAGCGCTTGGCGGGGGTCTCGCTTATGCTCGGACTAGATATGCTGCAGCCCGCTCTTATTCTGCAACGAAACAGTACCCACTAATTACTACGTGTACTCAACGCGGTTCCGCCTCCCAAAGTATGACCAAATATGCAGATTACAGACTAACCATTTAAATATCGGGCCGCAAATTAATATTTACACAACTGGCAAATTTGGGCACCGGTTATAGGTTAAAATGCTTTTAAAAACAGTAGTCGATGGGGGGAGGGATGTCGTTAACCTCGGTAATAATGCATCGGCCATTACTTTATAAACATGTTCATTTAAATTACGTTCGCCTGAGTAGGAATGAAACACTACGTCACGTGGTTTCAACTTGACTCTACATTTAACCGAGTTTCAAATCAGTGCTTAATCAAAATAGTCTTTGACCTTACCTACAATTTTAATACTTTGTTTAGTTGCAAACAAGTACTTGAACAAATAGCAGGGTTGAAAAATACTCAATTTACCTTTTTAGTTTTACCTCACACAGGTAAGTATAGAATATAGATGTTAGCTTATTAAGATGATCTTATAATGCTACGTTTCTACGCTTGCCGAGGCTTGGCAAGCACAAGCGTGTAAAGAGAGTATCTAGCTTGGCTTGTGGACGCTTGTATCCGATCCGGAGTAGTGTCGGTTTTTAGACACAGATCAAAGGGCGCTTGTGGCAAGCGCTTGCGACGCACGCCAACGTGTGAACACGTTGGCGTGCGCTTAGTAGCCACTGTGATCTCGCGACGAATGCACATCTAGTTCTGGCTCATTGACTACTCAAATGAGTAGCTGGACGAACGAAGAGAATTTATCGTTTTTGGAATATTACCAAACCGAAAAATGTATCTGGAACCGCAAAGATGTTGATAGCAGATACAAGTTCGGTGTCCGCCATGCTTGGATGTACGTACACTGACGCATTCACAAGCGTGTAAACCATAGTGATTTTAATAGATATTCGTCTTTGGTGTTAACGACTTCCAAATGGCAAGCGAGATTTGTGGACGCTTGTGCCTTGTGGACGCTTGCCAAGCCTCGGCAAGTGTAGAAACGTAGCATTATGTTTAAACGTGGAAGCGGTACGCGTGATTGTGATGATGGATCAAGCAAAACAGAAAAGAAGCATGCAATGCCCGAATCCATTGATAATGATTGTATATTATATATGTCGAGGATGATTTGATAAATCCGTGTTTTCGCGAAATCCCTAGAATTTTCGCGAAAATTCGATTTATCAAATCATCCTACGACATCGTAGGATGATTTGATAAATCGAATTTTCGCGAAAATTCTAGGGATTTCGCGAAAACACGGATTTATCAAATCATCCTACGACATATATATAATCACAGAAATGAGTGCATATTTACCGTCAGGTGGCAGTCGATATTTCGTCAGCGATACGACTGATAAGCGCCGTGACCCACATGACACATCGACACGAAGCGACGAGACAATACGTTATTACACCCGAACACTAAAATATGTGTATCTACGTCCCAACTCCCAATTCGAAACGTGTTGGGTAAAGCAGCTAACGCACGTAACCGTTGTTTCTTTATTTCATATTCCGTTACCCGTTAATGACTTGAAGATTTATATGTTATTAAGACACATAATATTTTTTTTAAACGCAACGCTATTGTCACGAAAGTAAGATATCCTAAAATCATTGTTTTAACAAAGTTTAGCTTTAAAGTAGTTGGAGTAATAAATATTTTAGACTTCAGCGATGTGAACAGAAGCAGCGAAATATAACCATTTTCAAAACTGCAATATTCTGTTAGCCTTAATGTAGTCGCAGTAAACATTTATGAACCACTCGTCTTATATTTCTATAAATAGAATGGGCGTCAGTTTTCCTCATTACTTTGAATATCAATACCAACGGGGGGCTAATTAAAAGTAACAATGTCTTTAGCAAGGTGAACAATTCAGAGAATGTCAAAATGATTGTACTGTTACAAAATGGTACGAATGTAGTCACAAACACATGCGTACCACCATCTAAAGTCTAAACAATAGCAGTGACTACCGCAACACAGATAACGCAGGAGAAAATAATTGGTGCCGAAAGTTGTACCGTAGGTCAAGCACGCCGCCAGCTCCGCGCCGCGCGACGTATACGAGTAAGACATGCTACAAGTTACAACATGAAAAGAAATTGTGTAGTCTCCGAGTTCAGTGACCGCTTTATTTGTGTCGAATGCTAGATAACCAACGTCTGATTTCTTTTCTTATGTAAAACGAGTTATTTTAAGCGATTTTATCTAACATTTCTACATAATTAATCTTAAGAAATTCGGACGCTATAAATTTCTGATGTACGATAGATGTAAGAATAATCAAAGTTTTTACTTTAAATGAAAATTAGAAATATGAATCTGACGAATGACGAAATGAAGAAAGACGAAACTTTACCGAAATATAAATATTATAAGTATAACATTTCATAGGATCGATTGTTATACTACAGGCTTTAAGGCAACGTTAAATAAAAGTAAATAAGCTATTAGGTACAAATAAAAAAAAGAAAATTCTTGTAGGTATCATTTTTGGACGTAAATAAAAATAAAAAACTGGCCAACTTCACTCAAAAAGAAGTGCTCCTAAATGCAAAAAGTGACGACTTAAAATAGAAAATTGATAATTGTTGTAGCAATAATATTATTTAAAAACCAGGACAGTACTTTACAGGTACTATATTATAATCGAAGTGCATGTATCGTAAGAGTAGTTGCGAAATAAATAAAATGGTCTGTAAATGCAACATACACATCATTTTCGCAAAATGGGTTGAAAGGATTAGGGGAAAATATAGTTCAGTTAAACCTTAAAGGACCTTGGAAGTAGACTGACAGCACACACTGTACTGACCAGCCTCTACACAGCGCATTAATGTTAAGCAAAATCAATTGCCAAGTGAATGAATGGAGGAGAAGAATCGTCATGTCACTGTATAAGTCACGTCCTTAGTTTGGTTACACCCTGTTTAATTTGATTCATATTAAATAAAAAAAAATTTCATGTAGTTTCTATTGTAATTAGAAATTATGCAAAACTGAAAAAGATTTGGAAAAACCTAAATGGGGGAATAATGATAATAAAGAAATTACAATAAGCGAAAACCTAGAAGGTATCAAGAGGTAGCAAGAGATCAACTTTGGTAATTCCCACAACCAATGTGAATGCATCACAAGAAAACTATAAAAAATATGTACTGACAAAACATGCATGCATGAAAAAGCTTAGCTAATGTAGATTTCGCGCCTGAGAGCTGTAATTTTGATATAATTTTGATAAGCAAGGTGGAAATAAACAAAAAGTAACGTACACGGGAATAGGTAGATCGGCGGGCACGGCTTCAGGTGCGGGCGCAAGAGCAGGAGCAGCGGGTAGAGCGAACGTGTACGCGTCGTTCGCATCGTCGCACTCTATCTTAACGCTCTCTGTCTCGCTCTCGCGGCGCCTTTTCGAATCCGGCTGTTCCCACTCCTCGGCGACCTCGGCCAATCTGCGCACACGCCGTTTTCACCAATTTAGCAAACACGCACTGGCACTCGAAGAGTACGGCCGTCCGATTTCCAGTGAAAGTATTCCAAAATGAACAAAACCAATATTGTTGTATTTCTAAAACATTGTTTGTTTTAAAATTTTTATGCCAAAGTCTGGAAAATTGATTAAAAAGTGAACATTTCGTTTTTGTGGGACAGTTTATTCGAATGGTGAGGATAATGTTAGGTGCTCGAGACGTGCTTTGTACGTACTGCATGATTGAAAATTAAGTCAATTAGCGAAAGTTTGTTAGTTTTTATTTTTACTTCCGATGATTGTAAAATTATCTATACATTTATATTTTCGTATAATTTGGACGGCAATATTCGAGGAACTATCGATACTACTACATTGAAATGTAATTTTACATAATATTTAAATGGTATAAACTGTAAGTTTTGATATCTGTGAAAAAAGTCTTGCCGTCCTGGTGCAGTTTGAATATGATCAGTTTTTGGGATCAGTCTCTAGGGTGGGGTAGGATTTGATTCGGAAAAAAGGGGTATAATCTGAATATGAATGTAAAATTAATGAACAAAGGGGTATCGTTGACAAGTCTCCAGTCACTTGCAGTGGAGCTACTCTTTAAATGAAAACAGGAATCACAGACGATACAACAAAACACCACGACACTGAATACACTATAGCTTCGATAATCACTTATTGCATACACGATAATTGCAAAGAGAATCATATGTAGTTACAGGCGAGCGTCAGGCTGACTCATCTGGTAGCATTTGCCAAAAATGTTAATTAACACGTAAACGCGCGCGGAGCTACTCCCACTGACTTCATAGCGACGTTTCACGTTCCATCGTACAACTGTAAATCTTCATTATAAAAGCGTTAACTTCGAGTCGAGATTCAACTTTTACCAGTCCGTCAGCCGAAAGAGTTTACGAAAGAGAAAGAGCCATTTCAAAATTACCTTTAAGGGATTTTTTGTAACTAGCTCATTATGGAAATTTAAATTTTTGGTAACGATAATAATTATATTTGTTGCCGCTGTTACCTAAGAAACAAGAAATAAGACAGGTTTTCTGCGCTAATGTGGTAGGTCTAGTCTGTTTGTATCTAAGCGCCTACTAGATTTCGAGTAATTCATTTTGGATATCACATAATTATTTTTAATATAAGTACATTCAGTTTAGATATCAAGAATTTACATATTACTCTTTTTAATTTATCAAAAAATACTAGCGCTGCAACGGGCACATCGTATATCAAATTTTTAAAGTGGAACGTTATTTTAATTATTCAGAGTCATAAAAACAATGTTTTAACTTGCCTTAAGGGCGAGAGAAATTGAAAATAGGTATTTGAATCAAATTTTTGGTTTGATACCAAAATGGTTTAAGGTATTTTAAATATTGTGCTTTATATATCATATTTTTTAACACTTCGTTATTATATTGGAACTAGGTAAACCGGGAGTCACGGAATAACAAATTGGGGTTTATCCTCGCCTTAAGACGTTTTAGTTTCGACTTTATATTTTATAATATTTGGAATATTTTGCAATAGACTGGTTTTATGTCAGTGATAGTATAGTTAGCATAAAATTTAAAATTTTGAATATAATATGTAATAAACGGTTTATTGTTAGTATATTATTCTAAACAAGGAAATAATAAACATCAAATTTCTGTTTGCTAAAAGGTAACGGAATCAATCAATTTTGATGGGTGTAATATCATCATTCTAAGAGTATTTACTTGGCAAATACAGAACTTCCGTGTCTATAACGTGACGTTATAATATGTTCGCCGCATCCTTGTATGGCCATGGGTCTACAGTCTACACTCTACAACGATATCTTTTTTTAAGATTTTGATATAAAAATGAAAAAAATATAAAAAATTTTAGGGGTCCCATAGGTACAACTGAAACAAAAAAAATTTTTTTTTCATCTAACCTATGCGTGTGGGGTATCTATGAAGTCTTCAAAAATCATATTGAGGTTTCTAATATCATTTTTTTGTAACCTGAATAGTTTGCGAGAGAGACTCTTCCAAAGTGGTAAAATGTGCCCCCCCCCCCCCCCTCCAACTTCATGATAATTGTAAAAAATATATATGATGTACATTACTATAAAAACTACCAACGAAAATTGAGATCTAGCAAGTAGTTTTTTTATACGTCATAAATGGTAAACCTTAATTTAACTTTCATAAAATCAACTGAAATATAAAAATAAATCAAAATAAACCTTATTGCTGCTGCGGAACCCTTCATGGGCGAGTCCAACTCGCACTTGACCGCTTTTTTTATGTAGCAGTCGTTAATAATCTGTACGCGGTAAAAATTGTTTACTAAAATTGGTTTCTACTTGCTTGATTACATTTTATAGAGAAATATTATCTATTTACAATTCGATTTCATTTCTAGGTAATTTCTTACGTAGTTAAGGGTATTATTATCCTTAAAGCGACTATCCTATGACGTCGTCTTGTTTAATTTTCCTCGTAATCTGAGTTATCATTCACACTTCCTTGTTTTGTTGGACCAGAAACTATGTCTGTATCTCGATGTCTCATAACCTCCTAACATTTGTAACATTTGATCACGATAAGTTTTTTTAGGTGGCGAAACAAAATAAGAAAAAAAATCATTATGACAATCTCGTCCCCCCCAAGGCCACAGCTATACATAATATTATATACAGCGTTTACTTTCGCGAGACAGCGTTCGTGAAAGATAACGTGGTGTGGTAACTGATAAGGCAGATGATTGTAAAAGCCAATCTCCTAAACCTACGTCAATCTGTCCGCCGCCTATCGCCGAATTATCGCATTGCTGATTCTGATAGCGGCTACAACTGGAGATAACGCGCAAACTAAACAACGTGTATTTATAGTCTTCACGAATGTCTATTATATGTTTCTATATAATGTATTATGCAAGTTTTCATGTTGTGTTTTTCTTCATAGTGACTTTTTTGATTGTAGCTTTTTTATTGTGATTAAATTTTCTTATGTATATTATGTCTTCTGATTGTTTGCATGTTATGTATCATTGAGATGTTAAATATTTAGATACGTTTGTACTATTCTATTTAAGAACATTAAATTAATTTCTTTGATTTGTGTGGAGTATTATTTATATTTCATGACAATAAAATAGTTTATCTAAAAGACCTCAGACCTTATTTCCATTTATAGAATTAGTAAATATGGAAATCGATAATACTTTTAATGTCTTGTTTTACTGTTGTTTTAAATAGTTAAAAACCTTAGGTACTGTAATAAACTCAAATTCTTCAGGTTCCTATGTATATCAATGAAACGGTGAGGCGACATTTTACTGATAACATTCATGCTACAACATAATTATTGTAAATTGACTGAACCATCGCACGTCATATCGATGCACGATCATGCGGTAGACAGTAGACACTATGGCTATAAAAATGTAAGCGAAACAAACAAGTAACAACACATTGACTTTAAAATACAAAAGCAGTGATATGTGTGTAATATTTATGCGAATCAGTCTGTGGAGGAACATGGAGGGGTGCGGATTAGGGTCGATAGTGGGAGGCTCCAGTACAATCAATTTATAAAATAAAACAAATATATATTTAAACAAATAAGGGACAATATATTTTCAACAAAACAATCAAATGCAGATGGTTTGATTCATTTCCCGGATGGTGCTACGGCGAAAAACATAAATGTACGGTGGTGAAATTCCTGCAACGTGAGTGTGTGGTGCTGAGGATGAGTACTGTGAATAGGCGGGGTTACGTGGGTACGGTGGTGGAGGGTGGGGTGGGGGTTAGTCGACGCGCACAACACAGACGGGGGCTCACCTGCTGACGGGGTCGGACCCCAGGCCGCTGTCGTTACTGTTCTCGCAAGGCTCCGGCGGCCGTAACGCATGACTGTGTGCATAGTGGGCGAGTTTGCCGAATTTGCCGAGGTGCGCGAATTTGCCCGGGTGCACGCCCTTGCCGGGGTGCATGTTCTTGCCGGGGAACATCTTGCCGGCGTGAACCATTTTACCCGGGTGCGCGCGCTTATGCGGCGCGCGCATCACCTTCCTGTGCACGCGCGCGCTCATGGTCGGTGTCGTGGACATAGTCATTTTCATGCCTGCAAACAAAATAATAAACTTATTAAATTGTCACATGCGGTGGTTTATGTTAGTACGGTATACAATCTCAGCCAGTAAAGTTAAATCGTCTAGCTTTTTTTAAATGTTAAATAATTTCGTCTAGCTTTTTTTAAATGTCAGTTACATAGTTCAGAAAAGGGTTTTACTGGTTGAGAATGTAAATTAGGGTAAAATTCTCGGGAGACGGACGTCTCTCAATTCGCAATTTCATAGGTAATATTAGTTTATAATTATCTATATGTTATCAGAGAATCTAATTCGTAAGCAGCTTGAAGATTGTCATAATTTGTTACTATTATGATAGTAATATGATATAAAACTGATATTATGTCATATCATTCCACTGCGTGCCATTACTATGATACGAATTAATTAGATTCACTAAAAGCATGATAATCTATTATGATAGCATATAAAGTTATTGTCATAAAGTATGTACAGCATTAACTTCAAGGTTTAGTAAAGAAAAACCGTACTCACAACCTGGAGCCACCGAGTATGGCTGTGAATAGGGCATAGACGAGGTTTTAAACATAATTACATACTAACAAAAACATAAAAGCCTCGCATTTTTTAAATTCTAAACAGAATAAACTGTCGAGAGAAGTTCGCATTCAGATTCATAACGAAAGTTAGGACTATGAAGCCATGTTCAATTTATTCGCGATCAGCATTCAGAAGTTCAATTAATTAAACTCCTGAAATAAATTGGTCGTAGACACAGGATGCTAGTGATGCTGCAGGTACGTGGTGACTGGTGATGCAGGTGATGCACAGTAATGTGAACTGTGAACTAAATCTGTGTGCGCCGAGTGCCGACGCAAACCGCCGCGCGCCGCGCTAGTTTCCTTTGGCACACACCTCCATATTTACCCGCGATGCTCACAATTATATCAACGTTTACTTGTTTATAAATAAACTATTTCACGATCTCGATAACGTTATTACATGAGCATTGGCTATTGGTTAATTTTATCAAATTCAAACTGTCGCAGAACGTACGGGACGACACGAAAGATGAGAGCAGGCAATGAACTCCAAAGTTATTTGCTCACTTGAAATTTGGTCGCGGTCCTGCTATATCCGATGTCTCGACTAGTGGAAGCTGAGACTCGAAAAAACAATATAAGCATTTCAGTTTATTCTCATTAAAGTCTCTGGTACCCTACTTACATTCCGCAGTATTAAAATTTTATACTGATACTATATTTTGTCTTGATGATACTATATCATTTACAACATAACCGTTTATGTACTCAGATAACATTGAACTGGTCAGTTTGAATAAATAACGCTTGAAACGGATCGTTTAAATATTGAGTACAAAGTATGGCGTTTGGCTGTATCAACTATCAACGTCGTCGCCTTGAGCCTATCACTTGATATTCCCGACGAAACGGGCGCAAAGACAGATGCGATAGAGATCATGGAGATAACCGACTCGGACAGCAATAAACACACGCGTGCCAGCTGAATACTTAGTGGCTGGTCAGTAGGCTCATCACTTGCGTCAAATATGTCACTTCAATAAACTATAAAATTGACTCTATGTCGACGCGCAATGTGCTAATTAACAAGAACAAGCTGTGTGCTGCGCAAACTTATACGCCGCGGCCGCGTGCGGCCTAGGCGTCTATCATCACTACTCACGAAGCTTCGTGCTATGAGACGATACCATTAGACGATACACGCAGATCGTCCAATGCAATGATATCGTCGCAAGCACGAATCACTCTGCACTACGCATGAAAAGAACACATACGACCGCATAATTTTCTGTGTAAACAGCAACAAGTAGGGTTAATGTCACAAAAACAAGTAACCAACGAACCAGTTGCCAAGAAGACACATGAATTGTTAGGCAATTTTGTCATCTATCACCATTCACCGACAGTAGTCCCTCGCCGTCGCGCGCGGTTTGTATGAGCGGCGCGTCTAGTGGACGTTATCGGCCACATCAATCAGGCACTTAATGTACTTCCTAGACGTGACCACAGACATAGCGAGATAACGCCAGAGAGACTATTGACACTAGTGACTGTTGAATTTATACATGCGAACCAGCGTTACCCAGCAAGTAGCACCCTCAAAGATGGAACAAACAACCCAATTAATGATTCCAGGAAAACAGAATTAGGTACTTATTTTAATGAAAATTGGAAAATCCTTAAAATTAGTCTCCGAGTAATCCATCATTTTAACGCCATTACCGCGTACCGGGTGATGGAGTGATCAAATTTAAGCAAATTGAGTTCCAACACTTCCAGCAGATACAATTACCAAATTACATCCTCTGAGCCAAATTGCGGTTAATCGTCGTAATGTCAGCCTCTGAACAACCCACTGGCAAGTGGCTACTGGTTATAAAAACAACGTAAGAAGAGTAATACTACAATAATATTATCTGTAACATAATATATGAAATTCTCTCGCTTGGGTAGCTCGGTATTCATGATTCAGTAGGACATAAATGACATCTGATTTTGAGATGTGATCGTCGATCAGAGGAAGCGATAAAGACCGGCTGTAAAGTTCGTCCTCGCCGATATAATCGCAGAGGTGGGATTTACGACGGCCTCGTAAACTATAGGCGTCGTCTAGCCGACGGCCGGCATAGCGACTAGCAACTGTCGATAGTTGTAAATCATCCCTACTAATATCAAAAGTTTAAAGTATTGTCTGTTACCTCTTAATGCTTAAACTCACTTTGAGAAACGGGAAAGGACATAGGGTAGTTTTTGTTGAAAAAATATTATAGTTTCTGCGCGGTAAACGAAATCTAATCTTGTAGAGGTATATCAATTACCTTAATCATTTCGGTAATTTCAGTCTGGAGGTAGAGACTAGAGACCAATACGAGTGAGCTAAACTGAGTATGAAACATCAAGTGCTAATAAGCTAAATAAAGAATGACGAGAACGCTACATTTTTTAAATTAGGTTTAGGACGGAAACCGAAGATCTAAATTCCATTTTCACAATTTGAATCAAATTAAGTACATATTATTGTAACACTCCTCGAGCCATTCGCCACAGTTAAAAGTAATTAAAGATAATCGGTGATTAAACGATCCCAGCTAATTGTCGGGAGCCGAGATGGGCCATGTCGTTCATGTCGGTCATGTCAGTCATGGCTAAAGGCCATGAGGAGATCGTCGCGTCTGTCTGCATTCTGTACTGCAGCTAACTGCACAAGTACGGTAATGTTATTACATTGTAAAGTATGTCACCATGGCAACGTCCATCGCTATCCCGTCGCACAAAAATGGCCGCTGTCGGTCTCGAGTTGTAACAATTTACTATTATTTATTCAACAAATGAACTTATCGATATAATAAGTACCCAGTAGCCGATTATCAGACCCACTGAATATAAAATTTGGTTAAAATTAGTAAAGCCGTTTCGGAGGAGTACGCGGCCTAACATTGTGACACGAGAATTTTTTATATAAGATTTTATATAGTCACTTCAATAAAATAATACGGGCGAAACACTTTATATGGCAAAGAAACGTTTGCCGGGACAGCTAGTATTAGATAATAAATATATACGTTTCATTTACACATTAATATCGAAATTGGGAAAAGTTGATATTAACTTTCAGGTACTCAGTCAAGATTTGGTGACATCAGTAATAAAATTTTCTAAAAAGGTTAAAGGCGTTAAACAACGCAAAAGTATAACATAGATATAAGCGCCACCAAAAAAGATTTATAATTCTGGACAGACTACTGCAAATTCATAAACAGATTCTTACAATCTCTCCGATTCCCGCAGAGCGGACTGCGGATGGGGTTTTTCCTAAAAAATAAAATTGTGAGGAAAATGCTATTATTATAATTTTATTTCTTATTGTCTTTAAAATACGAAAATCTGCTGATACAAAAAATATTCCACCACTCCACAATTATTAAGTCTCAATAAATAAAACGTGGACCAATTACCACAATCGAACAAAATACAACAATGAAGAAATCCTTCTCACATACTATACTCTATACGTTGAAAACTTTGCTGGAAAATATTTTTGGGCAATGTTCGCGGGGACCTTAAAATTATAACCATAGAAGCGTTAAATTGTGCCGGGCAATGACCTGATCACCTGAAGCAAAATATTATTGAGAAGAGACTTAAACTCAAACCATACCAATATTATAAATTAACACGAAAGTGTGTCTGTCTGTCTGTTACCTCTTCACGCCCAAACCGCTGAACCGATTTTACTGAATACTTTTGATACTTTTTACCCCGAAAAAATGTATGTTTCGCGCGCATATACACATTTTTGGCGCAACGGAATTGCGGGCGTCATCTAATTCCATATAAAGCGACAGTAAGTCATCTTATACAATGTTGTACCAAAAATAGCCGCGCAACGGTAAAAACAAAGAATTACTAAAGTTCAAGAGATTTAAAAACTGTACAAAGTCCGTATAATAGTACCGAAGCAGTGCGAGGGCGAATTTCGCACATAAAAAGAATATTGAAAATCGTAGGAACACTTAAACGAATACTTGCTGCGTAAATATTATTGTTTTTGTATGAAAATCAGCGGAACGTGGCAAAAACTTTATAATCACATCTTGAATACATATTGTATGAGCATAGCTTTACTCGTATGTAGGACGGCCGAACGATTCGATGTTACGTAACCGGCATATTCAACAGTTTATCAAATATTTGAAATTGTAATGGTTCACGTGGACCGCCACGATGCCTAAACCGAATATTAGCATGATTTATGTTAAGCGAAGCTTACGTGGCTGCGTTGTTTGGTTGTACATCGAGACAACAATAGAACTTCTGAAAACTTTTCGAGTAAAATTGCAAGCAGGATTTGTCATAAAGGGGCCAAGTATTTTGTTAGCTAAAAAGGAAACGCACTGATCACAAGCCGTGAGCTAAAATAATTCGCCATTAGAAGAGGAACAGGTACTCGCTAGTCGCTACCAGCCAACACAATGGACAAAATTAAATATTTTACTGTGTAATGTGCATCGCAGAAAGAATCATGGCCAAATTTGTATAGGAGCTGGACTCGACTTTTATTTTTGATGTCCCAAAATAAACTATAGTTAGATTTGGTTGTTCTTATGCTCTAAACATAATTCCGTTTGAGAATTATGTCTAAATAGCCACGATTTTTTATAATAATTAATAACGTTTACAATTATTTTGAGGTTAGACTTAAGAACTACCTTTTTCCCGACTGCGGTGTGGCCTACAAGTGTATATTCGGCGATCTCGTTTCTAATTATTTCAATTTTTCCTAGAGTATTACCCAAATAATAGAACGAATGCGAATGATCGCCGGCTGTCAGAACATAACGAAACTAAAATATATTGATCTTTTTTTTGTGGCTATTTATAGACACATTTCTAATGATTTTCGATGCCTTAAAATATTAGGGAATTTTTGCTACTAATGGCATATCGGGACGCCACCGCCCACCTGGTACGATTTGGCCATTGTTCTTTAAAATTCAACTATTTGTTTACTTTTCAACTGTTTTTTTCTGTTATATATGTGTGCATCCTAGTATGTTTTTTTTTGTTTTCGTCTTTATTGGTGTATGTGTGCTTGTGTATTGCAGTGTACTGTGAATTTGATGTCGAATAAATGTGTATTATTATTATTATTTGTGGTATGGTAAAAATATATAATAATAATAATAAAAAAACGGTCAAGTGCGAGAAGGACTCGCGAGTCGCGCACTAAGCCCCCCATAAATTTAATTTTTATATGGTTTGTATTTGTTGTTATAGCGGCAACAGAATACATATTATGTACTCACTCTGTAAAAATTTTAGAAGCCTAGCTATAGCCGTTCCTTAGATACAACCTGGAGACATAGACGGTACAGCGAAGGGCAGTTTGGGCGAATAGGTATAATATATTCGACATAATAATAATTCTGTCTACTCTGCCGGCGGTGTTTGTAAATATTGCTCGCAAACGACACGCATAATATATATCCAAGTTTCAATAAAATCGGTGCGAACAGACAACACAAGTAACAAGAAAGTCACAAAATTTACATTTCAATTTATTCAATTCATGCATCTGTGCTGCCATGAAAGTCAATCCGAAGTTACTACTTCGGATTGACTTAATATAGTCGGTTTTATATTCATCGTATACACTGTGTTCATAAATAATTACATATATTAATTTTATACATAATGGCAGAGCTGCGTGTCGATTCAGGAGCGATCTCTATAATCTTAATGATGAATCTACTACAGAAGACGTTGCAATACATTCAAAATAGGGTTGTTGAGGAAGTGATTATGAGGAAGAGGAGGAGGAAGAGGAATTGTCACGCGCAAATTTAGAGGATGCGGATGAGGAAGAGGATATTTTTTGAGGAAGAGGATGCGGATGAGGAAGCGGATGAGGAATGGGATGATAGGAAATTATAAATACTAGCGGACCCAAACCTTTGTCCAGTCTGTACATAACTAGGTACATACATTACACAAAAAATAATTAAAACGGCATTTTCCAGTGGACCAAACTATGAATCTAAACCATTCTCAAAACACATACAATAAAGAATCGTCATAATCGGTCCAGCAGTTAAGGAGGAGCTCAGTAACATACACAACACACGCACACAAAAATAATCGGACAAGTGCGAGTCGGACTCGCGCACGAAGGATTCCGTACCGAAACCGTACAAAAAAAATAGGCCAAAAATTGTGTTTTTGTATGGGTTTTATTTTATTTTAATATTATTATTAATCATTAAAGTACACATACAATTAAGGACTTTGTCAAAATTTCAAGTGCGTACCTCTTGCGATTATTGATTACGAGCAAAAAGGCCAAAAAATAAAGTTTGTTGTATGGGAGCCCCCCTTAAATATTAATTTAATTTTGTTTTAGTGTTTGTTGTTATAGCGGCAACAATAATACACAATCTGTGAAAATTTCAGAAGGCTAGCTATAGCCGTTCTTGAGATACAGCCTGGAGACAGACAGCCAGACGGACAAGTATCAAAGTCTCAGTAATACTTAATAGTACTTGTACTATTATCTATTCTGTGCTAATAGAGTCCCGTTTTTTCCCTTTGGGCACGAAACCCCAAAAAAAATGAGTGAATGATACAATTCAAATGGCGTGCCATGATTGGATACGCGACGTGCATGTGGAGTGAAATTCATCATAAATTCCTCTTAAATTTTGAGGAAGCGATAGCGGAAGAGGATTTTTTTATTTTTTATTTATGAGGATGCGGTAACGGTTGAGGAACCCAAAATATTGCGGAACTTCCACATTATGAGGAAGCGGAAGAGGAATCCTCAGCAACCCTAATTCAAAACTCTCTATATATTTAAACTGTTTATACCCTTAAAATAAGAGGTGAAGGCTGTTTGATGCATCTACGGAGTTGTTTTGACAGTTGACCCAGAATATTTTATTATGTAGAGCTTTGGTGTGGTTGGAACTTGGAGCTATACGCAGCGATGCAGGGGACATAGCTGTGTATCGTTCGTTTTGACTTACTATGTTAAGGCAAACTTGACAAGTGAACCTGTGCCGTGCCAATTAGTATCGCTGCCAGTCCAGCCCACGCCGTTGTGCACTGGCTATGCAAATTTTGATCGGACCGATTAATCAGATACGCAAAGTTCGGTGACCCATCACCCTTCGTCTATGAATAAACCTGTCAGTCTCGAACGAGACGAAGGAATAAGTAATGAACGTCATCTAAGTCTAGGTCTAAGAGACCATCGACTATCTTCGCCACGTAAATGGTTAAAAAAGAAACATAGAATAAGAAGAAGTCATAGAAAAATCTGATCTTGATGATGTCAACGTGTCTTCCAAAAATGACCTGAAAGCGGAAATAACATCACGGACGAAGATCTAGCTAGGAACAAAAAGCTCAAATTCATCTTTCTTGTAAAAACATAAGTAAGTAACTGACACGATGTAACCACATAAGAAAATATATTTTGTTTAACTGCACGAAGAAACAGGCAATGTAGATACACAACATTACACGAAGAACGCGGACAAATAGAACGGCAGCAAATTGCAACTGTAATGTTTGAACTGCGTGTTGATAAGACGAGGCAAACACATGGACAAGTGGGTCAGGGCGACGGCGATAGGGCGTCGGGGGCACGAGGGGGCGAGGGGCGCAGACCCGCATGCACAGATTTTAGAAGTAAGAGATATTATGTTACAGAGCCTGTCACATGTCGCCAAATCCTGCCCATATGGGCACAAATTGTCAGTCGTATGTCAATCACTCCACGGCAAACACGTTTTCACTACGCCGTAAATTGCGAACAAAATGCTGACTTGTGCTATAATTACCTACAAAAATTGCAGCGATACTGTGAATTTCAAAAATAGCGGGATCACCTATCACAGCCAACTGTAATTTATACGACTTTTTAATTTAAAAATCAATTATTCTTCACGAAAAATATTCTTCACAAAAATGTTCGGTGAACTATCAAACTAAGGCACTAGTGGTGTGGTGTGATGCAGATTTTGGTATCGATATTTTTATCGACATTTTTTGTGCGGTTGCGTTATTATCTACATTAATATTATGAAGCTGAAGAGTTTGTTTGTTTGAACGCGCTAATCTCAGGAACTACTAGTCCGATTTGAAATTTTGAAGTATTCTTTCAGAGTTAGATAGCTCATAGCCAAGAAACAGAGGAAAATTTATACTAATATTATAAATGCGAAAGTATCTCTGTTTGTCTGTCTGTCTATCTGTCTCGCTTTCACGCCAAAACTACTGAACCGATTGTAATGAAATTTTGTACACAGATAGTCTAAAGCCTGAGAAAGTACATAGGCTACTTTTTAACTGGAAAAAGGCTTGTAAGGGGATGCAAATGCGTAAATTTGTTCAAATTAACTTAGTTCCAAAACTCATAACAGATGCTGCCAAGAGTCACCTAGATCGCGCTATCGCTTGCTCATATGTATTTTAGGGTTGTTGAGGAAGTGATTATGAGGAAGAGGAGGAGGAAGAGGAATTGTCACGCGCAAATTTTGAGGATGCGGATGAGGAAGAGGATATTTTATGAGGAAGAGGATGCGGATGAGGAAGCGGAAGAGGAAGCGGATGAGGAAGAGGAAGATAGAAAATTATAAATACTAGCGGACCCAACCCAAACTTTTGTCCTGTTTGTACTTTGTACATAACGTACTAGGTACATACATTACACAAAAATTAATTAAAAGGGCATTTTCCAGTGAACCAAACTATGAATCTAAATTCTAAACCATTCTCAAAACACACACAATAAAGAATCATCAAAATCAGTCTAGCAATAAGGGCCGCGCTACATCGGAATGACAGCGGCGAGGCGAGCCGAGGGTTGCAAAATTACGTAATTTTACCGAAAACGCTGGTAAAATACGCGTATTTTACGGTAATTTATATATATTACGGTAAAATTACCGGCTACGTATGTATGCGAAAAGTATAGCGGGGGGTGAGAAGAGCGAGTAGTTGCAAGTTGCAACTTGCAACATACTTACGTTCGGCGGGGCTAAAATTGGAAGAATCATGATATGAATCATAATATGATTCATTTTTCTAAAATCGCAAAATGCAACTCTGCTTGCAATTGTTTTGACTGACTGCACTATACGTGCATTTAGTAAATTATGCCACGAAATCAAGCAAAAGTGTGGGATTATTTCCAAGTGCTAAGTGAACATGACAAAAGGAAACATGTGATGTGTATATTTTGTAATACGGAGTACAAAAATGCTAATGCTACTCGGATGACAGAACATTTTGAGAAGTGTAAAAAGTGTCCTAATGATGTTAAATTATTATTTATTAGTTATTTTTGCATAATAGTCATACGTTCAATGCCTTGGTAGTTATCCAGTTCATGAGAAATGAATTTACAGAACATAAGATTATTAAGTCTTATGTTTTCACCAACTTCAGTATTATTAGTCTGGACATATACATTTTGACTATTTCTTTTTTAAAGAAGACTGCAATTATTACTAACTAAAAAGGTAAAATACGATTTAAACTCTTGTTAAATTGAATTTTACCCAATTTTACCGTAATTTACGTAATTTATTTATATTTTACGTAAAATATGGTAAAAAACCGAATTTTACGAAAGTAATATTACCGCTTTACATCCCTCGGAGCGCTTTCAGTGTCATATATATGACTAGCTGTTGCCCGCGACTTCATCCGCGTTAACATAGTATAATAACAAAGTAGGATAGTTTTCTCCTTTTTGTTTTTGAGGTTCCTTATACAAAGGGTAAAAACGGACCCTATTTAAGCAAACGTTAAACGCAAACGTCAATAAACTTTCATGTTTCTAACTCAAGAAGTGACGGACTTTCATTGCAACTTTCCACCCCTATTTCACCCCCTTGGGGGTAGAATTTTCAAAAACGCTTAAACACGTATCCAATCATTTTTTATCAGTAACCCAAACATAAAATTTCATGTTTCTAACTCAAGAAATAACGGAGTTTCATTCAAACTTTCAACCCCAATTTCACCCCGTTAAGGGTAAAATTTCCAAAAACGCTTAAATACGTATCCATTCATTTTTAATCAGTAACCCAAAAATAAAGTTTCATGTTTCTAACTCAAGAAATGACGGACTTTCATTAAAACTTTCAACCCTTATTTCACCCCCTTCGGGGTAAAATTTTCAAAATTCCTTCCTTAGTGGGTGTCTACTTAATAAAACAACCCTATTCACCAAATTTCGTGGCTGTAACTTTTACAGTTTTTGCTCAGCGATGATGAATCAGTCAGTCAGTCAGTCAGGACATGTAATTTTATAAGTATAAGATTTTAAACTTTATCTTCATTATTGTAATACATAGTACCGCTTGAGAAGTCTACGGCCGCCCGTGGCCGCTGTACTATGTATTACAAAAATGAAGATAAAGTTTAAAATCTTATGACACTGAAAGTGCTCGCGTCGCCGCTGCCATTCTGGTGTGTCGCGGCCCTTAGGCTGTTTAGACACACGCCGCAGCGGCGCCGCTGCAATACTCATCTTTGCCCTCAGGGTGCGGTGCGGCACCGCTCCGGCGCCGCGCCGCCGCGCCAGAGCGTGATTGGATACACGACGCGCATGCGCAGTGTAATTCCTCATAAATTCCTCTTAAATTTTGAGGAAGCGATAGCGGAAGAGGAATTTTTATTTTTATTTATGAGGAATGCGGTAACGGTTGAGGAACCCAAAATATTGCGGAACTTCCTCATTATGAGGAAGCGGAAGAGGAATCCTCAGCAACCCTAATGTATTTCTATAAGAAGTATTACCATGTTAAGTTAAGTTTTTCGATTCTTTCGATTGTTATACACGTTATTAATTAATAACTCACCTACCAACTTAGATATCAGAAACAACAGCGCTAAAACTACTGAACCGATTGTAATGAAATTTTGTACACAGATAGTCTAAAGCCTGAGAAAGGACATAGGCTACTTTTTTACTGGAAAAAGGGTTTGTAAGAGGGTGTTTATGCGTAAATTTGTTCAAATTAAGTTAGTTCCAAAACTCATAACAGATGGCGCCAAGAGTCGCCTAGATGACGCTATCGCTTGCTCATATATATTTCTATATAAGAGGTGGTACCATGTTGGACTACGTTTTTCAAGTCTTTCGATTGTTATGCACGTTATCAAATAACTCACCTACCAACATAGAATTTTTACCTTCAGATCGTCCGTACTCACACATTACGTCCGGCAATGCATCAAATTCAACAATTCCTGTGTCATTTTAACTACGGAATACGGGCGCACCGGACTGCCGATTTAAAATTCTATGCAGGCATACATCAAACGAGCTAACTGCCCGCGTGATTTATACTAACTACTGTATATTATGCCCGGGCAACCATTGTTATGGATAACGAGTGACCAGTTGTTAAGTTGGAATTTTCAGTCTATAATCAATAATCATTAAGTTATTGAATATTTATTATATCAGATCTCCGGATCTAAACTTGACGTTTCAAGGTGCCTAAATAAAACATTAGTAAAAGTAGATTTATTTAGACAAAGCTGAAATATGAAGTCTATTAATCATCTCGTTTTGTCAACAACTCTAAACTAGCAATGTACTTAACCGGTCAACAATGTACTTAGTTTAAAACTGGTTACTTTTAATTACATAATTAAATAACTACGGTCCATGAAGCTCGAACATCGCAGCGTCGAATAAATGAACATAAATTATATATTTGAAGCTCTTGTTGGGAATCTATTACTGTATCCTCAGAAGCCTGAACCTGGCCAGATACAGAGGCGGCGTAAGGTCGTAACTGGTAAGGCGCCTCGCTGGATATAATATCTTGCCCACATCAAATTTAGGTCATGCCCCGCCACTGCTGAGATACATCATAAAAGTTCTAACAGATACAGAATGAATATATATAAATTTATTATATGAATATAAGCATGTAAGTAGGTACTAAATATTAATATTTATCCAGAAAAATACACAAATAGGTCACCCACAAAAAACATTTTTAATGGTACTATTAACAAATACTTAATTACAGTGATCTGTGATACTACAATCCCATTGAATGAAATTGTCAATAAACATTAACCTATAATAATTGATGTGGTCATTATGGTCGTAATGTAAAGTCATTAAAGCCTATTCAAAGATTGTGTGTGTCGAAGAACCCGGATCTAACTGAGCGCGGTTAGCAAACAAAACATTTAAATGTTACCTCAACAAAATAAATCCCAGGAAAAGGCATATCAGAATATAACTTTTATGAAATAACTAGCTGTCCCGGCAAACATTGTTTTGCCCATATTATTTTATTAAAATGACTAATATAAGTATGGCGCCATGGTCATCCGACCTGGCTCTCTTAGGCATTTTCAAATATTTAAAAATGTTAATAGCGTGTAATATTCTAAGCTCCGAAAAGAACTAATAGATCTAAACTCCCCTTGATGACGTATGTAATACATTATACGTACGAATCGTAATACATATTTTAATTTCGCCATAACTTCAAAACCAATCGTCCAATTTTAGTCATTCAAAGACCAAATATTATCTACATAAACTGTACTTAGTGATTAAATAATTTGTTTTGATAAGGATTAATAGCATGAGTAAAATAAACGCGCTTAAATGTAGTCCAAAAAATTCAAGATTTTTTAAATAAAAAAAATTGTTGTTGTGCCTCACTCGACATAGATAGGTATAGTGTGTCGCGGACTTTTTTGTAGATATCAATAGGATCTACAATTAATTACAACATTTTATGGTTCTATCTTTTATAGTTTATGCAGCGTACGCAAAATAAGTAACTTTTCTGGTCGATTTTTTACACCTTGTCTCCGAAAAACCCAAATATCTTACGGAAACCTATTTTTTCCTAAATAAAATATAGCCTATGTTACTCGTGGATAATGTAGCTTTCGAATGGTGAAAGAATTTTAAAAATCGGTCCAGTAGTTTGTGAGCCTATTCATTACAATTATACAAACAAAGTTTTCTTCTTTATAATAATAATGTAGATAGAGACTAGAAACAATTAAGTATTCACCACAATGCGCAATATCCTTTAATATTTTTTTATAGAGTGTTTTGACTTGTATGTTCATTTCTTTCTCCAAAAAGTGACCTAAAAAGAAAACTTTTGCTACGTGTCAACACTTTAGGTTCACATTTCACAATATGCGCAACAAACAGTATAAATTCGTAAATTCCTATCCTCTATCGTACCTATATTAGTAAACTGAACAAAATAACAATACATAATAATATATATAAATTGTTTATCTAAGTGCGCTAGTGCGCGGTACGGCGCGGGCGCTAAGTTTTTTGAACTCGGCGCCTAACCCAGAAATATCTAGATACGAGATGAATCAGTTGTAATAACTTGTTATTGTACAACTCCGACTGCAGCCAAACAACGTAAATTCCGATGACGTCAAGAGAGCGATGAAAATAATATGCAAAAAGATGAGAAAAAAATTGGCGTCGAGGACGGTGGCGGCACCGAGCATCAAGCATGGGTATTGGGTAGTGCTAGTGGCTAGTGGCTAGTGCGAGACCGCGGGCCACGCGTCCGGCGCGTGCTCAGCCTCGAACATGAATATGCCGCTTTAAAAAAATAACTGCTGAAGGAAAAACATTCAAATTATTATTCGGACCTACAGTTTTTGAGGTAATCGTTGCCCGATTTATCAATAACAGGTTCAACGAAACGAGGGGTAAATTGCCAATAATACTTATTGCAAGATTCCAATTTCCAATAATCAAAAAAACATTGTAGTGTTTAACGGCATAATTGGACCTAATAGAACAACCTTGTAAAGTATTTAGCTGTATATGTAGTGACGCGCGCCTAGGATAGACGATCAGATTAGTAAAAAAAAATCGATAGTCTGAAATACTCGAGCGCGTCAGATTAAGATATTGGGGGTTGATTTTAGTGTTTTAAGACTAAATTCAACTAATCTGACGATAAGCCCTTGACGCCGCCGAGTTATAGGGTCGCAAACTTGTAAAAAAAAAACGTTAATCCGGCATTCTCGAGCGCGATTTTTTATTTTTTTATTTTGAAGAATATAATCTAAAACTTACTAATAATACAAAATCTGCCGGTTTCCTCATGACCGGAAGTGTGGAGGAGCCATTTCGCCTTCCGAAAAACGCGTTGCGGCATATAAGTCGCCAACGATACATTTTACAAAAAAAAAAGTTTAAATAAACAAAAAAGGTAATTTTATTTTACACAAAAAAGGTCTCTTTACATTTTTGTCCAAAGTTAAAACTTTTTGACTTGAAGCATCATAAAAACTCAAACTCCCGGTTTTTTGAGTATATACCTCGAAAACTGAGGGTGTTAAAAAAATTGATATGAAATAACGATGATTAAATTATGTGACTTTTGTTATATCTCAAATTTTTTTTTCTAAAGCTTCTCGACAATTTTCGTGGACGCGGAACAAGTTACGCGTATCTGTATTATTAACATGTACAGTTTCATGTATGTATATTATTCAATAGCCTGTTGAACCTCAAATTGCTTTTGGACGTACCGTAAGCAAAACGAAGTGAAGAATTGAAGCAAAAAAGAGGAATTTGCCATAAACATGTAATACAGACTGAGAAAGAAAGGAAAAAAAAGAAACCAAAAAACCTTTCCGGTCAGATTAAGAGAACCCACCAACATTTTTGTCAGATTAAGAAAATATGTTTTCAGGATACAGAGATACACCTTCCCTATGAAAATCTGACGCGCTCGAGTATTTCAAAAAAACTTTTTTTTTTGCATTTTCAAAAATTCATCGTAACTTATCGTCACGCCGAAATCGTGAGTTTTTTTAAAGGGAGCTTCCTTGGGGCCTACTTAACACCCCTTCCAAAAATCTGACGCTCTCGAGTAATTTTTTTTTTTGCATTTTTGACTACTATATGCCTACCCCCACCACGCAAACCGGCAGATTAGTATACCGATGTTATCAGAGGCACTTAGGGCATACGTAGTATGAATATCTGACGCGCTCGAGAATGTCCAAGTAACTGTTTTTTTTAACATTTTTGAAAAACCGTACACGCCAAACCCACCGCTAAAATGGTTTTTATCATACGAGCTTTTCTTTTCGAAATTATTTTATCTTTCGATTTTGATAGGTCTCGACGGCGCCGTTGAATTACGCCATTTAGCTACCTCGCCTCCCTAACTACAAGTATTCCAATTTGACACAAAAAAAAACAGTACACAATACACGTCATATTTAAAGTTTTTGAGATTTTGGATGTTTGGAGACAAGAGACAAGCGTAGTTAATAGTTATGCATGAAATTTTTGTTGGAGGTCGAATGCGAATCCGATCCGATGGTTTCCTCTCAAATCAAAATCAAGTACCAAGTAAAGGAACTGAGTTGTTCATCTTTTTGCAAATTCTTGTTGGAAAATAATAAATTTTAGCTAACATCGGGAAGACTAAACAACTCCGGGTATCCGGGTAAATGACCATATTTCGTCCAAACTTCTGGGATTTTTGCCCTGGCCCCTGATATTATCCGGCGTCGAAAATTTAGATGGTGGCAGCCCTAATTATAATCTACTTAAAATCCGGAAGTTTACAAACTAACCAAGGGCGGTCCAAAACGTCGGTCGGTTAGGTTAGGTTAGTGCGTAAAGATAACATCGGCTACGGTTTAATGGCTCATTTCAACACGGTGACGGAAATGTAGACCGCGTCCACACTCGCTCACCTAGAGGCGACATTGACACGGATATTTTACAGCTCACGGAACTCATTTAAATCCTCAAAGAGACAAATCCTAAAACAGCGTTTTTGTGAGGTCGCACCGCCGCGCCGCGTCGCAACAGAGCAGCGTTGCCGTCAAGGCTATTGCTGCCCCGTTTGGAGGGCAGGTGACCCGCGCCGCCGACGTGTCACGTACGCCACTAGACACCGCGTTTCGAAGCACTGTTGCATAATTAGTGGGTTGTAATTATTCAGGTCACTAATGTAGGACACTTGTAGAATGCAGGCTCATCGTTGTCGGCGTTGAATTGATCATCGGAAGTCACCCAATGGATCGGCTTTGGTTTATGGACAAACTTTTCGTACTTATCATTATATTATGCTGATTTAGAGTTTGTGAATAGTAAAATATTTTTCACGAAATTGACGTGTAAATTTGATAAACGAACGAAATTGAATAAACGAATTGGACCATTAAACTCACGTGGAAGAGCCGAGCCGCATCGTCGAGAGTTCCTAGAGCAAAGTCTAGATTCTCATCAGTACCAGGATGGAAATGTGGCGAAGACTAGATTGTGGATTTGTGTAAAATTATTGTCCAACTGCCTTTTAAACGTAAATTATCAAATTTTTACACTAAACTGGTGATAACTGATAGCGTGTGAAATGCGTGCTTTCTCTTGCTCTCCCCACCTTCTCTATCGCGGCCTGCATCGAAAACACTGGTAATTGTCCATTTGACATTTCGTCGGAGAGAAATGCCATCACAAATTGATAAAAATATTAATTTGTGATGGCATTTGGCTCTGAGTCTGGCGTCTTTGTAGTTTGTACATTTTCTAATTCGTTTCAGAAAACGATCTAAACTTTTAAATTGTTTTGAATGTCACTACAACAATATAATTTAATTGCTGGCGTAATATTCGAAGAATTTATGTAATCTGTGCCTCACGATGCCATTTAGCAACATCAAATTCGGCGCAAAAGAAGGATAGTAGCGAGGGAAATATAAATTCGCATAAAATATGATTTTTCAGAGGGGGTGTAACGAAACTCGCGTAGTTATTGCAAATTAGGAGGACGACCTTCGGAGCGGTAGCGTGGACGTCGAAGCCTACCGCGGAGCAACAGTGAACAGATGCAGCCGGGGTCTAGCCCCGCCTCCCGACCAATGGCGGCGCCGCTCAATAGAAAGCCGACGACGAGCGCCCGCGAGTGCGAATGATAATAATTATTTGTAATACTAATAAGTAATAATTGACGTCGAAACTATTTTCAAATAAATTGAAATAATTGCCTCCATTATGCACGCTCTAAGGGCGGACATCATTATTCGGTATATTATATGATATTTTCGTATGTTATATGCATATTTAGGTAAATCACAGTTACGACCTTTGGCAAATTGAATGCGGAGTTTTGCAACTCGTTCGGTGGAGTGGGCGGGGCTTGTTTACATTGAATGTTACACCGTACAGTGTACACGTTGCGGCGAGGAAGATTCGTATCTTTGCCTCGGTCGGTTTTCTAAATAATTTTAGGTACAAAGTACAAACATCTCACAAATTACAACCACCAAACTTTTTTTGGTCGAGACTCTAGAGGTATGTATTCAGGGAGCAAACGATTAGTATGTATTTAGTGTCCGATTGAAATTGTAATAATCTATACTAATATTATAAATGCGAAAGTATATCTGTCTGTCTGTCTGTCTCGCTTTCACGCCAAAACTACTGAACCGATTGTAATGAAATTTTGTACACAGATAGTCTAAAGCCTGAGAAAGGACATAGGCTACTTTTTAACTGGAAAAAGGGGTTGTAAGGGGGTGAAAATGCGTCAATTTGGTCAAATTAAGTTAGTTCCAAAAACTCAAAACAGATGGCGCCAAGAGTCCCCTAGATCGCGCTATCGCTTGCTCATGCGTATTTCTATAAGAGGTGGTACCATGTTGATCTAACAGATGGCGCCAAGAGTCCCCTAGATCGCGCTATCGCTTGCTCATGCGTATTTCTATAAGAGGTGGTACCATGTTGAGTTAGGTTTTTCGATTCTTTCGATTGTTATACACGTTATTAACTAATAACTCACCTACCAACTTAGATATCAAATTCAAAAACAACAGCGCCAAAACTACTGAACCGATTGTAATGAAATTTTGTACATAGATAGTCTAAAGCCTGAGAAAGGACATAGGCTACTTCTTACTGGAAAAAGGGGTTGTAAGGGGATGTTTATGCGTAAATTTGTTCAAATTAAGTTAGTTCCAAAAACTGGAACAGATGGCGCCAAGAGTCGCCTAGATCGCGCTATCGCTTGCTCATATGTATTTCTATAAGATGTGGTACCATGTTGAGTTAATATTTTCGATTCTTTCGATTGTTATACATGTTATGAAATAACTCACCTACCAACATAGATATCAGAAACAAGTAACAACAGTCTACCAATAATAAATTTTAAAATTTAAATAGTTTATGGGCATTGGGCAAAGCTAAAGTTTTGTAATGCATTATGCAGCTAAGTTGTGTAACGCTACATAGTAAATAAGCTTTAAAATTTGGTATAAAGAAGTTTAATTTAAAAAAAATCATATTATGTGCACACTACACGGCTGTTTTGGGTATTTTGATTTAAAAAAGCCAGAGTTTAAAAAAGCTTTTGACACCAATTTTGTTGACACCGCGCGCTATAAACTGAAGTCCACGCGGACGAAGTCGCGGGCAACAGCTAGTATTACATACATCCATATTCCATATATTGAGTTCTTAGTACTAGTACGTACGTAGTACTTATAACTCAATGCGTCCATACCTACTAATATGTTAATACTCATATTTACATACTAATAGATATTATACGTACATACTAATATTATAAAATATGATAAAGTGTGTCTGTATATCTGTCTGTCTGTTACCTCTTCACACCCAAACTACTTAACCAATTTTGCAAAAATTTTGTATGGAAATACCTTTTATTCCGGAAAAATGTACGGTTCCCGCGCGATAAACTAATTTAGGCGCAACGGCGTTGCCGGCGTCATTTAGTTATGTATAATTAACGAAACGGTACATATAATGTACGTCTGTTTCAAAAATCACGTCCTCGACAAAAACAACTTTTACATTACTGTTTCAAGCTACAATATCGGATGGCTGCAGTCGAGGGCTGTCGACTGCCGCGGGCGAGTGAGGTTCATTAGGGCCGGGCCATTAACAGTGATCACATTCTCGTTACCGCCGCGACTGATAAGTAGTGATAAGTGATAACGCTAAGTCGTATTTAACTATCGGTGACCGATACCAGCTGTTTGCTCATTGCAACAGGAGCTCACGTACCTACATAAAAGAGCGGTCACCCATATAAGGCATAACAGGAATATCTCCTGAATATAATGAGTAAAGACTCATTTCATTAATTCATTTACCGAGTAAAATAATTAGACATTTTGCAAATTATTATGTTTTATGTTATTATGTTGCAGCAAAGTTCGTTTATCGCGCAGGAACCGTACATTTTTCCGGGATGAAAGTTTCCCAGACCTTTCCCGGGACTCAAAGTAGTTATCTCTATAACAAATTTCAGCAAAATTAGTTCAGTGGTTTTGGTGTGAACAGGTAACAGACAGACAAACACACTTAAGCATATATAATATTGTAATAGATTAATAGATAAGAACCATATAAAAAGAACTGAAAAAAAGTCAGAAGTGGGATTCACAAAACGGCATTATGAAACCCAATCGGAAGGAACTCCAACAAAGTATAGCTTATACGGAATATCTGGGGTTCCTGTTTCAATATGAATAATGGTTATGGACTCAATAATCTTATATCTTTAAACGAGCAATTCTTGTTTAAATATAATTGGAATCTCGGAATCGGCTCCAACGATTTTCATGAAATTTAGTATATATAGGGGGGTTTCGGGGGCGATAAATCGATCTAGCTAGGAATCATTTTTAGAAAATGTCATTTTACTCGTGTTTTACTGAATACCGAGCAAAGCTCGGTCAAATAGCTAGTAATTATTAACGATAAACAATTAATTGTTTAATCGATTGCTGATTACCGATACATGGAACTAGACCACAAACGGATGCTACTACCATACTACTAGTAAACTACAATACCTGGTATGGGATGCTTGCTTTACACAGCTGCCCGCAAATATTTCACTGTAGATCAATATTTTTCAATCTGTAGGTCCGGTCGCGAGGCGCGACCCCCTGTTCGCCATACCAGAAGGGTCGCTGCGCAATATAAAAAAGGCTGAATTATGATTTATGAATAACACTGTTGTAGAACAAATGGATAACAAACTTTGTAAATTGTAGATATAAATCTTAGAAAGTAGAAACTATATTATAATGTTAACGGTGCTCAATGTCCACTGGAAAAAAAATGTTATTCAAACTGTTACTTTCATGTCAGATCAAGGACCTTTTCTTTTCTCTTAAAGAGTACTAAAGTAAGATAATTCGACCAAACCCTAAATACTATTAAACAGTATCATTTTATGCGACAAAAAAATCCGAACGCTTTATTTAACTGACGTAAATAGAACTTCTAAGGGAGATTGCGGACGACAGACTTTTTGTGCGATCGAGTCTGCGGCGCCCATACAGTCGGCACGGCGCAGCAGAGAAGAAAAAAATTTGTACGAGAAATGTTTTGCCCTCTTCTTGGAACTTTCAATGCAAGAAAGATGGATGTATAAGAATTAGCAATGGAACCCTTAGTTTACTCAGTGTTTGAAGTTGGAGTGGGCGTCGCCAGGAGCGACACGGAGTCGTCACGAGGCAGTAAACGCGAAGCACGGTACACTCGCCTCAATGATCGCCGATCGAAGGCCATCACATGTCGAATATATTACATAATGACTCAATCCATGGCAGTAATCTAGAGTCTAGACGCTAGATCTCTGATCTAGTTTAATTTATTGAACAACTCGTGTGAGGAGTACGTGTAGTCTCACATAATTTGTTCCAAAAGTTTTGCGGAGTAAGCAAACAGATATTGTTACAAAAACGGATTTTTACATAACTATCAGCTATACTTTGTTCAAACAGCTCGATATCGCGGATATGTCACAATATTGCACCATAATATTATTAAACTCAGGTTGTGGGTACCTTTAAACCTGCCCTACCCGAGCGACGCTCAGCTGAGGGTTATAGCTCATCTTCTGAAACCCTCGTACCAAACACTGACACTTTAAAACTTACACGACGAAAATAGATCGCGTCGTTTGGAAAATTCTTGCACAGAGTCAACAAGGGGGTGTGGCCCCATGTGGAGGGTGGCGGGGCGCCGGCGGTTCACACGGGGAACGTGCACCACACCCGCCGCCCGGACAGGGATACTGAACTCCAACGGGACAAACTAGAGACAATAGAGGTTCAAATTCAAATTCAGACTGAGTCAAATCCTCAAACTTCCTAAAATTCTCTTAACGAGACAGATTTAGCTTTATCCTTGGGCATCCCTGAGATTATATCAAAGGATTTTCAGTCGGCTGTCGGTTACCACTAGTGGGTATGTGAGGTGGGCCCGCTTGCCCGTATTAGCGACTTCTTAAGCCTTTACGTTCCTGATCTGGATCTCACAGTCTTGCGGGTGAGTTGTTCGATTGAATCGACCGCCAATGTTTTTGCATGTCTATAAAATGGACAAACTGTAATTTGAGAGCTTCCAAATCGGTAGCATTTAAGCATTCAGTGCCTAGAGCTGATCAAAATAGATAAATATTTTCTGAGCATCCTCAACAACCAAATCAATTAAATTCGAATCGATTAACTGACAGGCTTTTAATATGCGATGTGTAATTTTAATAAATCGAGTCTAGAATGTTGATTATTGCAAAATGTATCGCAAAAACAACGAGTAATTGGAACACGCCAACACGAACCCGCTCAGCGCTCGACATTCCGCCTTACCGCCGTACATGACCACCGGCTACCGTACGTAAGTCGCAACATGACGTATTACTTGGGTAATCTATAAAAATGTTAGCGTGAAAGTGTTTTTTACCTCTTCAGGCTTTAAACGCTGAATGCACTTCAATTAGGCATATAGGAGATACTTTGAGAACTGAGTCCGGAGAAAGCTTCTTTAGCTATATTGTCCACTTTTTAGGGTTCCGTACCCAAAGGGTACAAACGGGACCCTATTACTGAGACTTCGATGTCTGTCCGTCTGTCTGTCTGTCTGTCTCCAAGCTGTAACTCAAGAACGATAATAGCCAGATAGTTAATTAATTTAAGTAGTGCATTACATCTGTAGGTGAGTCCATGGCCACGCGACGCATACTAAACTCCTTTCTCCGCGTTAATTGGCCCCAGTTTTAAACGACTATCACCTCTACCCGGCCGGCATTGAGGTCAAACTCGCGCTCACACGCATAGTATACGACTTCAAAACATTAATATAAAATTTAAATTCACGAAAGTTGCACCGACTACCTACTTCAAGTTTCGAATTTTGTTTACTGCGATGTGTTCGTCGCTAGTGTAGCATTATAATTTATAACTGAACTGTGGCGGCAATTGCGACTTACGTCTGGTCGTTGACTCTGTCTCACTTTCTTGAGATAGGTTTACGAAAATATTAAGTAATTGCATGCAAGAATTTTCGTGTTACGGCCATTCACACGCACAAGTGTAGTAAAAATTACAATTTTATTCAAAATTATGTTACATTTATTTTTATTACAAAAATATAATTAGAAGAGCTAAATATATAATTATATTTAAATGTTATTTTAATTTAATTATGAGTGACTGTAAGACTTTTGTGTAATGCTGTGTTACATTCTATGACATTTCACGTTAAACGTTATTTATAAATGATTATATGTAAACTAAAAAACGCGCTTTAGTCAATCCGCCATCTTGGATGTCCACCATGTTAGATTTAAGTCACGTGACTATTTTTTTTCGTATTCCTGACAACAAACCCTTTCATTTGATACCCATATCATGGGGGAGAATTTCAAATAGCCTGTCCGCCATCTTGGGGAGGCCGCCATATTGGATTTGTAATGACGTTTCTCAGCTATTCATGTATGTATTGTCATCAACTCAAAGTGTGTGCAAAATTGCATCCTAATCGAAGACCGGGAAGTAGGTCAAATTAAGATTCCAAGATTTTCTTGTACGAGGAAATTGATTCCTATAGGCAGTTGACGGACCTACGTCGTTTAGTCGGCTAAATATCAATTCAATGTTAGCTGTGATCGGTCGAATGGGTTTGACATAACGCGACCAAATTACTAAGGTCCGCCATCTGCCTAGGAATCAACTTCTCTGATAGTACATCCTTACAAGTGAAGCTAATACAAGGGGGTTAAAAAACGCTTGCACATCAACTGCCGAAAACTCTACGTAGGTCGTCCGCTCCGACAGTGTTTTTTATTCTGAAATGTATAGTCCTACTATATATAGTACTCAAAATAAAAAAATCTTAAAACCTTGCGTATCCATAATCTTAATATTATAAAGCGGAAGAGTTTGTTAGTTTGTTTGTTTGAACGCGCCAATCTCAGGAACTACTGGTCCGATTTAAAAAAATTCTTTCAGTGTTAGATAGCCCATTTATCGAGGAAGGCTATATGCTACATTTTATCACGCTAATACTAATAGGAGCGAAGAAATAGAGGAAAGTGTGGAAAAAAATGGTGGAAATTATTTGAAAGGGCTTATTTGAACGCGCTAATCTCAGGAACTACTGGTTCGATTTGAAAAATTATTTCAGTGTTAGATAGCCCATTTATCGAGGAAAGCTATAGGCTATATTTTTTCATGATAAGACTTATGAGAGCGAAGAAATAGAGAAAAATAAGGAAAAAATTGGGGAAATTATTTGAAAGGGCTTATTTGAACGCGCTAATCTCAGGAACTACTGGTCCGATTTAAAAAAATCTTTCAGTGTTAGCCCATTTATCGAGAAAGGCTAAAGGCTATATTTTATCACGCTAAGATTAATAGGAGCGAAGAAATAGAGGAAAATGTGGAAAAAAACGGGGCAAAATATTTGAAAGGGCTTATCTCACAAACTACTGGAGCAATTTTTCTGTTATTTGGCACAGGTAAGAAGTAGACCACGTGAAGGATCATAGGCTATTTTTTGTGGACTAATTTGTCTGTGAAATATCTTATTTACGCGGGCGAAGCTGCGCGGAACGTTATATTATTTCGCGTGGTCACGACATCACGCGTAAACGGCTGGACCCATTTTGTTGAAATTTGGTATAAAGATACTTTGAGTCCCGAAAAAGAACATAGGATACATTTTGTCCCGGAAAAATTACTGTTTAGTGTTTACTGCACAATATACTTTTATGATTTGCGTGTAAGCTATTCAATCTATTTTGATGGAATTTGGTATGGAGATACTTTGAATCTCGAGAAAGGACAAGGAATACCGTACTAATTTTGTCCCGGCAAATGTACGGTTCCCGCACAATAAACTTTTATGATTATCGCCTAAAGTCTAAACTATTCAATCTATTTTGATGGGTATGGCAATACTAAATTTTCAGTCGCGGGAAAGGACAAGGGATACTTTTTATTCCGGAAAATATACGGTTCCCGCACAATAAACTTTTATGATTCTCGCCTAAACTATTTAATCTATTTTGATGAAAGGCATGGAGATTGGAGATACTAATTTGAATCTGGGACAAGGAATGTTTTTTGTCTCGGAAAAATGTACGGTTCCCACACAATATACTTTTCTGATTTGCACGTAAACGACTCAATCGATGTACGGGAACAACTATAAAGTCCACGCGGACGAAGTCGCGGGCAACAGCTAATTCCATAATAATATCGAGATTATTGTTCAAGTAAGCAACTAAGTTTGTACCACATTCGGGCCATGTGATGTACGTCACGACTCACGAGTCACGAGGCACTTCCCACTACAGCCAGCCTGGGGAAGACGAACAAGGCCACCCTACCCCACCTGCTGAGGGTGGGCACTGTAACACGCTCGACACGTGTTACAACAATTATATACAAGAGTACAAACTACACCTTTACAAGGATTACCTCTTGCCTCTTGTCTTGGTAACAAACTTTACCTCAATAATAATTGTAATCCCTAAATAGTAATTTCCCCTTAATAACACTTTTATCAATATTTAATCAAATCAAATCTATTATTCTTTTAATTATTATTATTTAAAGAGGAAAAGTTTTTTTTTATTTACTAGCTGACCCGACAGACGTTGTCCTGTCTTGACGATTTAACCATGATTAAAATGAGTATAGCTCCATGCCAAATTTCATCAAAATAGATTAAATGGTTTAGGTGAAAATCATAGTTATCATCATAGTAAACTCACAGAAAACCGGCGTGAAACAGCGCTTGCGCTGTGTTTCGCCGAGTGAGTGAGTTTACCGGAGGCCCAATCCCCTTACCCCTACCCTATTCCCTTCCCTACCCTCAACTATTCCCTTCCCAATTCCCAAATTATCTATTTGTTGACTTCTGTTGTTCGCTCGACGATTCTGCATTGCCAACCGAGCTGTTTCACGGGCTGCTTCACTTTGCTCTCGTGATTGAGAAGCACGAAGTCGAGCCATACTATTGCGGCGCTGTTCACGTGCAATTTCTTTCTTCAGTCCTTTCATTTGCAGTATTTTGTATTCTTCTTGCATTACGGCTTTGTCGGGAAAGATTCGATCGTCTTGGTCGCGGCATTATTAATTAAACTTCACTTCACTTCAATCCACTTGTTAATTATTTATTTAATAGAAATAGTTTTAATATTGATTTCTTACAAATATCAAATTGTCATCCATACGTCATTACATAGCTGTCATTTTACGTCAATTACATAGCTGTCATTTTCGTTTTGTTATTCCAAGTCTGATTCTTTTTTGTTATACCACGTTTTATAGTGACTGACGTTTCATGTCAAGTCACACAGGAACGCTGTCGAACGGGATAAAAAGTATCCTATGTCCGTCTCCTGGCTCTAAGCTACCTCCCTACCAATTTTCAGCCAAATCTGTTCTGCCGTTCTTGAGTTATAAGTGGTGTAACTAACACGACTTTCTTTTATATATATAGATTAGAGCCAACAAACATTATTTAGGCTTAGGGTGTGTGTGTCCCCCCTATAATATAGTGAACTCATAAAGTTAATATACCTAGCGGAATAGAACAAAGGCCTAAGCAAGAGAGATGTCACTATCAGTAACACTGCGTGGTAAAAAGGGACGTGTGATATATGACAGCAGCACTCTTTTTTTGACGTCCAGTCGGCACGTGCCGCACGTTGACAATTTAATCTCATAGAATTCATGTTTAGTCTTGCTTGTAAAAGTGTATACGTACACATATTTTTCACACAGATGAAAACCAATTTCGGTTTCTTTTGACAGCTCGAGATTGTTGCTCTATTCCGTTAGGTATATTAACTTTATGAGTGAACTATAGTGAAATATCATATAATGAACACACAGTGAACCCTGTATAATAATTTACATAAATATAGAGTTCACTGTTCACAGCAACAGCACAGAAGCAGCGCTGAAAGATGGTGGCCTTCTTAGATAGGTCGACTACAACTTACAAGACACTGCTGTATATAGTTTTCGCATTTTTACAAGGTACAGATATTTATATACAGGTAATTTTGAAAAAGATTTATAATGTATTTCGTATTAACCACGAATACACAAAAGTTACAAACTCAATTACAACTTTATCAATTTCGTCGAAACAAGCGAAGTACAAAATATAAAATAGTCGATCAAATCGTCCGTGAGTCGTGACTGGTGATCGGTCGATCGTCAATCGCCGTAGCGACTCGTTAATGAACAATCACATTGTATTTATCGCAATAAAATTCAGCCAATGAAAATGGATCGGTATCGTCAGCAACTCCATTTACTATTTTATTTTTATTCAAGATGGCCCGGTGGACTTTGTATCACTTTTCTCCTAATAACTATAGACTATCCCAGGACTTGCTCGAATATTTAAAGACTAAAATTAACCAAAATTTTTAATTTAATTTTTATTTAAATAGATTGACGATTTAAAATTTTGTTATAGTATACACTATAGCTATACAGTATACACTGTATAGTATGTAACAGTATACTTTAATTCACTTTTATTTTTACCCGACTACGGCGAAGCAAAAAGGAAGGTTATTATTTATTTAAAGTCATATACGTTTATATATGTCGCAGCCGACTGGCTTAAATAGCCGTTCAATCAAACTGCTAGCATTTGACTGAACAACGCCATTCAATCACACGGCTATACGTCGTTTAGCCGACTTGTTGACTACAACGTTCAACACTACAGCTAGACGACACTTAGCCAACTGGTTTAATGGCAAATTAACTAGTGCGACCATTAGCTTAATATGTAATTTGGGAGAATTGGAAAACTTTTTGTATTTTATTGAAAGATTATTCTCGGATTAAGTTTAAGGGGTGAGTTGACCAAAAGTTTAATGCAATAAGTAAAAATAAAAAACTCTGAGGCGTGTTTTGTGACGGTCGCCGGCTGCTGGCGCAGCACAGTCACAGTTCTAACCTAACCTACTTTTGGACTTTCTGGATTGTTTTTGTTTTGGCGGGGGGCGCAGCCCCCCGAGCCCCCCCTTTTATTTGACGACGGTCGCCGGCTGCTGCCGCAGCACGCTCGCTGGGCTCGCTCGTCTCCCTCTGTGTTGTGGTCTAAGTTCTAACCTAACCTAACCAACTTTTGGACTTTCTGGATTGTGTTTATTTTTGTTTTGACGGGGGGCTGTGCCCCCCGAACCCCCCTTTCGGGAGGGGTGCGTCCATCCATTTCATAATCCCGTAATTTCTCCTCGAATATTTGTTGAAATTTTGATTCACTCGTATGTGCCTCCACAATTTTTGTATGTTTAATAACACTTGTAACTTTTATTAACTACTTTCTTTCCGCAAAACAACCACAAACACCAACAAACACCTGCTAGTTGACGCCATATTGTAAATAAAACGCACCTAGTGCCGCAGCGGTGCGCGCTGAACTACTTAAATTAGACGGCGGCTTTTGAATCAGCTGTAGTGTTGAACGTTTTGAGCGACTAAAATATTCAATATAAAAGCTAGACGTGTGATTGAATAGCGTTGTTCAGTCAAAGGGCTAGCTGTTTGATTGAACGGCTATTTAAGCCAGTCGGCTGCGACATATACATTTATTCACCTTTAATTTTTTATTTAAGAGTACCCGTTATTCAACTTTTTATTGGACTTCGTGCTTGCCAAAGGTAGCAATTTAAAAAGTCAATAATTATTATGCATATTAATTTGTACATAATTATACATTATCATAATAATTACTATTATATATCTTGGGGTCGGATGTCAAATATGTTTTATTACGTGCTGGTAGTTCGTACGAGGATTTCCTTGAAGAAATATTATGTATATACTAGATGTCCCGCGCGGCTTCGCCCGCGTAAATTAGAAATTTTACAGAATCCGTAGGTACATTTTCCCATAAAAAATATTTCCCCCGTTTTTCCCACATTTTCCTGAGTTTCTTCTGTCGTATTAGTCTTAGAGTAATAATATAATATAACCTTCTCGATAAATGATGAGTCTTACTCGATAAATGATCTATCTAACACTGAGATAAGTTTTTAAATCGGACCTGTAGTTTCTGAGATTGACGCGTTCAAGCAAACATACTCTTCAGGTTTATAATGTTAGGTAGATATAGATTTTTTTTAATTATCGCTTGACAAACTCGAGTCTCGATCTAAAAGACTATGAAATGGTATAATATGGTAGTGATGATGATGATGATGATGAAGAATGTAATTTGCATAGTAGCATATGCTTTCTGTTCTTAAAACAACGCCGAAACTCCCAAACTTGTATCTATAAAGAATCAGGAATTCTCTCAGCACCTTCCGAACCACGGTATACCAGGTATATCTCGGTGCAAAATCTTACTTGATGGTAGCATATGCTTAGAATACTTCTCACGAAACCGAAGTCACCATATGTTTCCCTATAAGTTTTGAGGAGTTCCCTCGATTACTTATGGATCCTTCATCAGATCACCACTTTTCTGAATATAATACCAAATTGGGATGATACCCTATATACCAAAAGAAAAATTTTGAAAATCGGTTAACAAACGGCGGAGTAATCGTTGAATATAAGAAAACGAACATAACACCTCCCCCATTTTGAAAGTCGGTTAAAATTGTAGCCTATGTGTTATTTATTTAATATTTTAATCAGCACATGAATTGAATAACAACATTTTTTTCAAATTAATCGTAGCACCATCTGTCAGGACAAACTAAAATTGAAATAGAATAATATTGAATGCGATGATAGCGCCGTCCGCCGGATCTAATGTAAAACATTCCAAAATCAACAACTCCTTATAAATAAGAAATTAATTGAAAAAACATTTTCCATTAGACCAAACTGTAAATCTAAACCATTCTCGAATCTCCACGAACACACACAAAAAATTTCATCAAAATTGGTCCAGTCGTTTAGGAGGAGTTCAGTCACATACACACGCACACAAGAAATATATATATATTAAGATTAAACTTTGTTATGTAACGAAACACTATTTCGGCGAAAAATCAGGTTTTTGGATATTCTGCACGATTTTGCTTTGTAACAATATTATGTTGTTGAAAAATTTAATGTATATGTCGCAGCCGACCGGCTTAAATAGCCGTTCAATCAAACAGCTACAGCACAAACGGCAGCAGCCGGCGACCGTCACAAAACACGCCTCAGAATGTTTTATTTTTACTTATTGCATTAAACTTTTGGTCACCCCTTTAAAACGTAATCCGAGAATAATCTTTCAATAAAATACAAAAAGTTTTCCTATTCTCCCAAATTACATATTAAGCTAATGGTCGCCCTAGTTAATTTGCCATTAAACCAGTTGGCTAAGCGTCGTCTAGCTGTAGTGTTGAACGTTGTAGTCAAGAAGTCAGCTAAACGACGTGTAGCCGTGTGATTGAATGGCGTTGTTCAGTCAAAGGGCTAGCTGTTTGATTGAACGGCTATTTAAACCAGTCGGCTGCGACATATACATACGTATTATGTATATACATATAATAATCGCAGCTCGGAATTTATTTGCAGAGAAGTTACTCGAATGAAATAAGTTCTTTTCAAGTCTATATTATTATTTATTACCGAGTCTATAATATGACGCCTGCAACTCCGTTGCGCCAAAATTCGTTTACGCGCGCGAACCGTACATTTTTAATGTCAAGACAGATAAAGAGTATCCTATGTCCTTTCCCGAGACTCAAAATATATTCATACCAAAGGAGAATGCATACGGTGGTCCAATACTCCTTTCAGCAATTTCGGTAACAGACAGACACACTTTCGGATTTATAATATTATTTGAAACTAGCTGTCCCGGTGAACTTCGTGTCACTTTAAAACCTTTCCTGGACTTCTACGAATATTTTAAGACTAAAACTAGCCCAACCCGTTTTCGGGTTTTAGCGTTACTAACATAATTGAAAATCCATTTTTATATATTTGATTTTTAAGTATTATCACAAATCTTTTGTATGGGAGTATAGAAAAGTGTTGTTTTTAGACTTTTTTAGGTTTTTTTTTTAATTTTTCTCTCCGTAAGAACCATCCTCGTACTTTAAGGAATATTAAAAAAAAAAGAATTAGCGAAATCGGTCCAACCGTTCTCGAGTTTTGCGCTTAGCAACACATCCAGCGACTCATTTTTATATTATAGATAATATAAGTATGGAAGTATGGATGGTTTAGGGTTACGGCGTTCATGTTTCTGAACACATCGACTATTCAATCTTCAGTCTGTACGTTCTATCTACGTAATAATAATAAAAAATATTTATTTCTGAACTATAATGTGGTAATATATTTTTATGTACTGGCCCTACACCTTTAGAACCAAATAAAAGTGTGTTAAAAACATAAAAGTTTGCCAATACAAAGATTATGTAAGATTCAATTCTCTTTCTATTAATTTCCATTTATTTCTATTATTTTCCATTTCCGTCGAGGAAATCTAAATTTGAAGAGTAATAAAGCATCTGTTTAGCTGACTGTACGCGACCTGGCCAGTGGCCGCCCTGCGGCGCCACTCTTCGCGAAGGGCGCGGGCCCGGGGCCGCCCGCCGCAGTGCTGCCGCGATCTCATCAAATGAACCCATACACCGGCCCAACTTTATTATTCTCAATTAATTTGTGAGCTTTCCCTATTACCATTAAATTCGTGTATTTAATGTTTCTTCGATTCTGTCTATTTCCCCATTCGAGGGCGATATTGAGATTTCGAATTGTGAAAAATTGCCTAATAATTCGTTAAAAGATTATTCGTAATGATATTCTTGAGAGCGTGTTTGAGTGGCTTCTTTTAAGATGTTATTTTTATATCAGGAGTGACAGGACCACAGAATAATGAATATAGTAATTAGTAGTACCAAGCAGGACGCTCGAAAACATAAAGAACTTTGGCACACACGGAGCCGGTAGACCGTATCACCGAACCCAGTAGGCGTCCGCGCATATCGCACAGACCACAGTACATAGCCGCTATAGTACATTACATCGTGTAGTCCGAACTCCGAGTCAATTGGCCGATGCATTCGTTTGCCGAGTGATAGCGGGTGCGTTGACCCCGCGTGACGTCACGCCACCTATGTGGCTTCGCACTCGCTCCAATCAATCCTATTTCTGTATCTATCGATTTTGTCTCGGACCGACATCAGACTGGCGAAAAGATTATTTGGTTTCCCTCGGATCCGTCGAGGAAATCTAAATTTGAAGATTTATAAATTAACCCTTGATGGGATCCCCGAGCGGCAGCCGGCTGCCGCATAACAATTGAAAATCTATTGTGTCTGCGATACCCACGATGGACGTGCTACGCGCAAGACAGCCGCGTAAACAGGGGAAGATGAATCACCTAAGAAAGGATACCGTGCTGAGATCCGAGTGTTAACACGGTAGTGTCTTCGACAGTAATACAATTTGAACATTTTTAACCGACTTCCGTCGGTGTTTATTTATGAATATTGTATGAATGTCGCGACCTTGAACCCGCGGCGGCAGTCCGCGCAACAAACTTAATATAAACAACACGTTTACTAGTCCGTGGGCAAACATACTGCAATGTGGTACGCCCGCGCCGTACGATGCATTAGACGGGAGATGCGAACGAGGTGACAGGTGTGAATTGACCCTAAACTTTTCAGTATCTAGATAAGCGGGCACTATAGTTCCAAAGACGTATCTTAAAACCAAGCGAGGTCACGGAACTACAACGGTTTTTAGAACGAATCCTAAGCAATGTTTAATCCATCCGAAAGTTATAACGAAAAGGACGTATTGAGAGCAATCAGACTGGACACAACGAGTTGTGGACATTGCACTACATGCATTACTTAACAAGCATTATTGTACCTTACAACATCTATTTTTGGACCCGTACCGGAAGCCCACTTCTTGGATGGTCACTAAACTCTGGTGCGCGCCGTGCGTGGACTGTAGAGTGGCGCGTGCTTCAGCCCCTAATAGCCTGTGTGTGCCGCACGAGGCCGCAGGCTGCACGTGGAACACGAGGCATTCAGGCAGAATAATGAATACATATAATATTGTTTTGTTTGACGCGTGACGCGATATCACTGATTTATGGGAATCGAACATGAATAAAAATCGCTTCCGGACCTTCCGGCTATGATATTGACGAGGGCTTACAGAATATAAGTAAGAGGGCTACAGAAGGCTTCATATAATGAAGGAGAAATGGGAAATTACTTTCAGCCTCAAGTAACGTGCTTGTACCCCTTCTGATCAGGAATTTGGTACATATTTAACTGGTGCATATATGTATATAACACAATGTATATTATTGTACAAGGTGTAACAAAACAAAGTGATATTACTTTAGAGTTCAGGGTGTGTATGTGTCCCATATTATATAGAGTTCAATAGGAAAGTAGCAGCGCTGAACGAGCAAATTTTACCCCCTGAATTGTTTTCATTTAGTTTTGTTACACCTTGTATATACAGTGTGTAACAAAAATAAGTGATAATACTTTAGGGTGTGTACGTGTTCCTTGTAGAGAGTTCACTGTGAAAGTAGCAGCGCTGAAAGACGAAAAAATTTTTTTACTTTTGTATGGGCAAGGGCCCGAGCGTCACGAGTTTTCCCATACAAAAGTGAAAAAAAAGTTTGGTCTTTCAGCGCTGCTACTTTCACAGTGAATTCTCTACAAGGAACACGTAAACACCCTAAAGTATTATCAATTTATCACTTATTTTTATTACACCCTGTATAAGGCCCGTATTTTTGATCAGCCAACCAATCACAGCTTTCGAGCTGTGTTAGATGCATCTCGGTCTCAAGACGGACTATTTATACCGGCCTAAGTATCACTCACTTGATTGCCGCCGACCCACGGCTGCCCGGCCGGCGTGCCGCGTGCGGTTATCAAAACAAGTCGCAAAAAATTGTTGGGACGGTCGTCGGCCATCGCTCCCTTTTGTTGTGCGTTTCAAAAATTTGTTCGCGCGAGGATGTTCACCTGAAGATACTGGTCGATCGAGTTATATTGCGTCGTTACTCCTTACGACTGTAGAGAAATAAATTCAAAAGAAATTGATTAAAAAAGTCTCAAGAACCGGCAAGACTCTACCCTTTGGGTGGAAATAATTATAGCTCACCATAGAATCTAGACGACTGTCTTAGTAGTTTATCCTCAATACAAAACAATTATTTTTGTAGACCAAAGTAATTATTTCTATGACGTATGAGTTACGACGACCATACATTGTCAGTTATTTTATGCCTGGAAATATATGCAAAAAAATATGCAAAAAAAAATGCATTAAAAGATAATGACAATGAGACCCAGACCCGCTCCTGAGTCCTGATGTCCATGATGAGATGACTCAGCTAGAGAGGGTGTCTTTGACGCACATACCCTAGTTCACCTTGCTATAGATATGGAAAACCCAGCACTAACCGCAAGCGATTATGGACTCTATCGCCACCGATTAAGGCCCACGCGTTGTCCTCAATCGTTTAATTCGTTCGGCGAATTGTATGGAACGCAGTATGCGCGAGTCTTCGCGAGAACTGATCATTAACATTTTATATAGACAATCATTATATTTATTTACTTTGTTTATATAATTCATTTTATTCATCGCTCTATCTTTACGAGTAAACATTTACTATTGTGAATATACTATTTACCCACATCCTGCCGCAGTCTGGAAACTTATGAAGTTAACTTAAACTTTTTTTCCATAAAATATGTCATTATTTTTGATTACTATCAAGCTAATTTTTTTTGTGAGTAGCTTCACTTTGATAAGACAAGCAACATTTTTATCTGCGAAAAATCTTGAAAGTGGTAGCTAACAGTTTAGGGTTCTGTAATCAATAAAACTTTGTTGACTACGGTACCCTAAAACGGGACCCTAACCTAACCAGCTGAGTTTTTGTATATTGGTAGGTTAATAGTTATATAATTTAAGAGTAACATTGTCCTACAAATAGAACAATCCGTATTTTAGGACCATCAAATCAAAGTAAGAAAACTGATTTTGCTGAAATTTGGTATGGCGATACTTTGAGTCCCGAGGAAGTACTTTTTTCGTGTATACGTATAGAGGGTTTTGGGGGATAAAAACGATTCAGAAAATCTTATAACTGACAAACAGCGCTTTTCCTATTTATATAATATTTCCTTGCTTCGAAATTCGAGCAAAGTTCCGTCTACATAATCTCTTATGTTTACTGTTTACAGTCTCGAAATAGAAATTAGAATATTATATTACATCTCCCTCGTGGCCCGGTATATTAGTTCCTTCCCCTGAGACAGGCCCGTAAACAGATACTTATTGCAGGTTAATACAAACTGACAGAGTGGAAAATATACCACATCCAATAAACAAACTAATTCCGATTCATTTGGAGGAGATATTATAAAATAAACTAGAATCTAGATCTTACCCGCGATCTCAGTGTTCGTTCTTCGTGTCGCGCGGTAGCCGTACATTTTTCGCAACAAAACTATTCTATGTCCTTTCTCCGGGAGTTAGAGTATCTTTAATTTAAATCGGTTCCGACTTCCGTATTAAAAATATTAAAGTAAAGTGAAAAGTATAAAAGTTCAATTGAAAAGTGAAAGGTGATGGACAGGCACAGTTTCGCATTCACAATAATAATAACATAAAATAACTAGATACAACATTCCCTTGACCCGGCAAGGAAAATAATGTTTTTCGCTTTCAATTTACGGGAACCAGCCCGGAGAGAAAAATCAGCGACGGAAATTCTTATAAACCGTTATTAAAAAAATAAACTTCCCTTTTTCGTATCCATGTATATCTTGTAAATTATAAACGTCGTATTGTATCATACGTGAATAAACCAAAACTATAAAGTTTCCGATATCTCTCAATTAAACTTTTTGCATTTTATATTGCCGAGACAAAAATAAAGCCATATGTTTCACAAATGAGATGTTTGTACGGAATTATAATTTACAATTAACGATTTATCAAACGGTTTTTGTTAAGTGAGCCATGTTTCTAGTAAGGATAATACAGCATGTTAAACTTGATATATCTAATATCTATGGAGGCTTTTGAGACCAAGTTAAAAATTACATTTTAGAAATATTTAATTGAATGTTAAGCAGTGAGTGAGCTGATGATGATGAATTTCTAGTTAAGAGCCCTCTCGATCACGGTAGGTTTTTTAAATCCAGTTTTTTTGTTTGAACCACAAAAACATTTGGTCAGCTTTGATTTTGCGGAACGACGAAGAAATTTTATAAATCCTTTCTTCTAACTCCTTCACCACCTATGGACGACCTTATAAGTCTCTTATAAGGTCGTCCATGGGCGGTAAACGATAGTGCTAGCAGGCGATCCGTCAGCTCGTTTAGCCACGTACCATCTTTTAGAACCGGCGTGTAGGGTAAACAAGGTATCAAATATACACTGATTATGGTGCATTGATATAAAAATATCAATGCACCATAATCAGTGTATGTTTCTAGTAATGAGTCGCGTGCTGGTTGCAAATCGCTCGCTTCCGCTGCGGTTGCGGACTGGTTGCGGTCGCAGTGCGAGCGGAGCGAGTTCCACGATATCGTGATATTATATGTATAGTTAACTAGATGACGCCCGCAACTCCGGTGCGCCAAAATTCGTTTATCGCGCGGAAACCGTACACTTTTTTCGGCGATAAAAAAGTACCCTATATCCTTTCCTGGGACTCAATCAAAATGTATGAGTATGGATGTATGAAAATACCCATGCTATACGTATCGTTATTGATTAATATTAGGATTCGTCCTGATCAAATTCATTATTTCATAACTTACGAACTTGATGATTTAAGATACTTTAGAGTTTAGACTTTAGAGATTAGCGATTTTCTAGACGTCAATAGTCGCTACTCGCTTGCACTCGCACCATACCCGACCGATCAGCGAGCGTAAACAAACATAATGAGTCACACGTTACGCGGCTAATTATTGTAACATTGTTATCTGTGCGTCAGTGATTCTAGCAACCTGCCCGGTTATCCCAGGGTGGCGGCGCCGAATGTGACGTCAACTGTTCCTGCAACCCGAGCGGATAACCCGACTCCCGAGTCGCAGAACGTGACGTCAGCGTCGCGACCGTTTCTGTAACCCGCGCGGTTACACCGAGGTTGCGGCGCCGCACTTGACGCAACCAGCCCGGTTACATTAAGGCTCGAATTCGGAATTATGTGTCCGCGCGACCGAGCGCTTTTGGCCGCTTCATAGCGAAATCACATGCAATTGTATGTAAAGAGCGGCGTGATTGCATCTCTATTTAAATAAATCGTTACATACAATTGCTGGTGATCTCGTTGTGTATCGACTATCGGCCAAACCGTTCAGTCGCGCGGGCTCGTATAAATCGAGTCTTAACCCCGAGATGCAGAAGTTAGGGCCTTTCCACACAACGTATTTTTGCGCCTTGACGACGCACGTTTCTGATGAACTCGTCTTCTGCGCGTTTTCATCGCGTTTTGGCAGATATAAAGTTTAAAACGTGTCGGCTTTTTTGCGTTTGCTGAGCGTTCAACTTGCGTTGTACGCAACATCTTGTATCGATACAAACGAGCGTAAAAAACGTCGTGTGGAAGGGCCCTTAACGTCAGCATCGAGAATTCGAGATCGACAGTTCCTGCAACCTGCGCGGTTATCCCAAGGTTGCGGCGTCGCACTTGGCGTGACGTCATCCGCGACGGCCGGTTCTTGCATCCCGGTTGCGTGTGACGTCAACGGCGAGGGAAAAGTCCTGCAGGCTGCAACCCACGCGACAATGTCGATGACACATTATGGCATCGCACTCGCAGGTGCAAAGTCCACAACTCCGAGTTGTTACGGTTAGGACGCCTGTACCTTCGGGTACATTCCTTGGAGTACCAGTGTACCGGGTATGCATATTGCATAGGTCCTGATGTACAGTTAGTATAGAAAACGGTACCGACTCCAGATAAAGTTTAAGAAGAAAAAAAAAAACTATGTTCTATAGCAAGTTTCTTGATTAAAAGTAGTATTTATTTTAAGAAAACAAAAAGAATGGAACGATATATTTTGAACGAATTTCAACGTTATTTCAATAACTTAAGACATAGTTTATATCCAACTTTTGTAATTTGTATATTGTATTGTATGTACTTAGAACTATGTAAGTATGTAAGTACTAAGTAATTGACATACGTGAAATAACTAGCAGCAATCAGATATATAATATTATGGCTATTACTGCTGCGATAAAAATAAAAATAAACATTATATAATGATCAGACTCTCGGAAATATATGATAAAAAATATCATAAACGTATCGAGAAATATAATCGAGCGAGCAAAAATACGAATTAAGATAAAAAAAATAAATCTAATTTTAGGATCTGTCATGTAGTAAAAACATAATAATATTCCTCCTATTTGATAAATAATACAGGTAGAGCTTGTATAATTTGAAATGACGCGCCCCACCACTTTACTAACTGATATAAATGAAAAATTTTATACTGCGATGTGTGAATACGAGGGAGGGGCGAGACATTTTAAGCTAGACAAGCCCTAAATATATGGTACGGTAGTCTATTCAAACATGGACTATTTCGCGTTTCTATTACTTCAGTAAAGGGTCTGTAATTTGATTCTGAATTTTATTTTCATTCTATTTAAACATTTCCAAACCATTATTATACATCATCTTCAAAATTTAATTTAGAAGCAGCCTCCGCGTCAAAACAACCATATTTCAGACTTTTAGTCCACTATTATGCTAAATTTTTGCTATTTCTAAAAGAAAATACGTTAATGACCAAATGACTTCTATTTATGCATTTAACAAAATGATAAGAAGAGGAAATAAATTAGTCATTTAAATTCGACTAAGCCCTTTTAAAAATACTCTTCAAGTATTAAAATAATTCACGTTTACTGCAACGAAAGTGCGTAGAGGCTCTACGAAGTTTCGAGTGAAATTGTAGACGTGCTACGGGCAACGGGCTACGGGCTACGGGCCACGGGCTACGGGCTACGGGCCACGGGCTACGGGCTACGGGCTACGAGACGCGCGCTCTATACTACCGGCTAGTTTTTTTTTTTTTTTTTTTTTATGAAATAAGGGGGCAAACGAGCAAACGGGTCACCTGATGGAAAGCAACTTCCGTCGCCCATGGACACTCGCAGCATCAGAAGAGCTGCAAGTGCGTTGCCGGCCTTTTAAGAGGGCTTTTAGTTACTAATTCTTTCACATATTATGTAGAAATTCGTAAATAATGAGGTAAGAAAACATTATGTACACTTTAAAATTAATGTATGACAACAAAACATAAAGTTCCGTATGAAAAGTTGAAAGATCAAGTTCTATCCTAGTAATAGATATATCAATAATAATAAATAATATATACGTCTCATAACTCGTTTTAAAACGTTGCCAGAACGTATTGAAGCATATTACCGTATGCATAATGCGACCATAACAAAACAGACATCAATATAACAAACGAACTCCTTCGGTTCCTTAGCACGTAAACTTCACTAGCACTGCAGGTCCAATACATACCAATATATTGAGTGTAGTGCACATCCACATACATCCGCGGCGCACCGATCCGGCCGGTGCTCAGTCGCTTACTGACGGCGGTGACGCCCAGCGCCGGCCGCCATGGTGTCCACTCGCAATTATCCGTAAACTAAATTGAGACGGAAGATGGGCTTTGTTGCATGAGACTTGCTTTGACGTTAATGTTCTTATGGTGTGCGTTGTGCATTGACAAAACGGACGTCTAGTCGACTCAACGTCATAAAATACAAACAGCCTACTCCAATCCGTCCAATCGGATCGGAGTATGTACTATCAGAGAAGTTGATTCAGCCGACAGATCACAACCATATTGAACCAACAATACTGAATTGATGTAACTCGACCAAATGACGTTGGTCCGTCAACTGCCTACGAATCGATTTCTTCGTGACCGGCCATTCGATTGAAGGTCAAGGCGAACCCTTAAGCATCAGTGTATGTGTACGGTACCTGGCGTAACCGGCGGCCATATTTTGATCTTAATACCGTCACAATAGGATTCAAAGGTGGCACCAGGTTCTACTGTACACAATACATTAGCCTGCCTTCTGTTTCTATTTATTCTGTGAGATAAGGGTTTTGTCTTAGCGCCGCGCGATTTTGACATACTACATAACTTGCACGTGTTTAAGACATGAGTCCTAGGAAACCGCAGGGAACGTGCTGGAACTGTAGGTTGCAGCACATGTCAAAGCAAATAATAATTTATTATTTGCTTTAACATGTGCTGCAACCCACAAAATAGAAATTGTAACCACCAAGTTTGTAATTTGTTGTATTGTAACAACAATAATTATTGTAACCCCAGTTTCGCGTTGCAGACGCTCCCGTCCCGCGTCCCGCGCTGACGCGTATGTTTGGCCGAAGCCTAAATCGTTCGATAATAATTATGAAGTTGACGTTAAACTCGTCTAATATCAATCCAATACATTTTGATCAGCGATTCTATTAAGAAGCGATAAAGAAAACGTCTTGGCTAAAGGGCACGGTCTCGGCATTCGTTTCAATTAGCTCACGTTCTCATTACGGCCGACGAGAGCTTTTCATTTGCTTCTTAATTAAACCACAGACCTTCTGATTTAGTTTGCTTACGTTGATTAAACACCACTTAAGAGGATACAACAGGGGCTAGAGAAATGAAAAAAAAGTACGTGTAATATCTATAGCTGTCTCCCTTACCTCAAGCCTATACCGCAGAACGCGATAGAGACAACTGCAGAAAATCCAGAAAATCAACGATTCGTTGTCCCCTGATTCCTTCTCCAAAACTTAACCGATTTAAGTACTTTTTTCATTAAAGATTAAAAAAAGGCTTGAGCTGTGTTCCTATGTTTTGCTTTTTTTGTATAATCTAGCCAAATCTGTTTTCTGGACGTTTGAACACAGCGGAAAATCTGGCCATTTTTTTGGGTTTTAGAACGTTCATATCTTATTTAATAATTAAATTATGAAAAAAAAGAAAACATAGGGACATTGTATTAGTGGCCGTAGATATTCAGGAAAAAAATTATAACTCTACTAGCATTATCCAGGGAGGAAACAGGGGACAACGTTTGTATGGAAAAAAGGGCGGTGTGGAATCCTCTTAATACTTATACAGAGTGTAATCAAAAAGTAATACTGTAGGGTGTGTACAATAAGTAGGTACATGTCGCTTATACAGGGTGTAAGAATCCAGGTGATCATACTTTGGCGTATATGTTTCTTACTTAATTATTGTGTGGTTGTCACAATATATGAATGTAATTTTTATTTTTTAACAAAACATTGAACTCGACTTCCAAGATAAAGACGATATTCTTAAAATGATCTAAAAAGTATGAAATAATTCTTATTATTCATCAGTGCCTTTTTCAAAATTCGACTAAACCTCAACTACTTCTGAGTTCTGCACACAATTTTCATTTCTTTGAAGTCGGTACCGGCTTAGTTCTATGTCAAAGATCTCAGTTCTAAGCTGGTACCGACTTCAAAAGAATGAAAATAAGTTCAGATGAATCGAAATCACAATATCATCCAGATAAATTTTACAGGAATTTCCTCGATTGCTTATGGATCCCATCATCAAGTCACCACTTTTATATAGACATAGTACCAAATTCAGATTATACCCAACTAGATGTCCCGCGCGGCTTCGCCCGCGTAAATTAGGAATTTTACAAAAACCGTACATTTTCCCATAAAAATATTTCCCCCGTTTTTCGCACATTTTGCTGAGTTTCTTCGGTCGTATTTGTCTTAGCGTGATAATATAATATAGCCTATAGTCTTATTCGATAAATGATCTATCTAACACTGAGATAAGTTTTTAAATCGGACCTGTAGTTCCTGAGATTGACGCGTTCAAGCAAACATACTCTTCAGGTTTATAATATTAATGTATGCATAGATTTTTTTTAATTATCGCTTGACAAACTCGAGTCTTGATCTAACTATGAAATGGTATAATATGGTAGTGATGATGATGATGATGAATGTAATTTGCATAGTAGCATATTATGCTTTCTGTTCTTAAAACAACGCCAAAACTCCCAAACTTGTATCTATAAATAATCAGGAGTTCTCTCACCTTCCGAACGACGGTATAACAGGTATACCGTGGTTCGGAAGGTGAGAGAACTCCACTCTACGGTGCAAAATCTTACTTGTTGGTAGCATAATATGCTTAGAATACTTCTCACGAAACCGAAGTCACCACATGTTTCCCTATAAATTTTGAGGAGTTCCCTCGATTACTTATGGATCCTTCATCAGATCCCCACTTTTGTGAATATAATACCAAATTGGGATGATACCCTATATACCAAAAGAAAAATTTTGAAAATCGGTTAACAAACGGCGGAGTAATCGTTGAATATAAGAAAACGAACATAACACCTCCCCCATTTTGAAAGTCGGTTAAAATTGTAGCATATGTGTTATTCTAATGTGTAATCTATATTGTTGTAAAGTTTCATTAAAATCCGTTCAGTAGTTTTTGCGTTAAAGAGTAAGAAACATCCACACATCCATACATCCAAACAAACTTTCGCCTTTATAATATTAGTAGGATATTGTTGTATTGTTGTAAATGTATTACAATAATTGTAAAATTGCTGTAAAAACCAAAATATTTTTGAATGCTTCAAAAGTAGAATGTTTGCTACTGCACTTAATATAAGATTTTTTGCTAACAAGATTCTATGCAAATAAATTATTCGTTATTATTAGATCTATTCAATCCTTACATAATCTCTGGGAGTACTAGAATATTATAAAATATAATGAATATTTCAATGTTGTTGTCGATTAAAACGGTTGAGATAGCGTGCTCGCGTGTCGTCTCTCTGACTATCCTAAGAGCCCCCGCAGACTGAAGACTTTCTATCGGCCGATAGCATAGCCGATAGTTTGGTTCGGCTCTTGATCAGTATGAAGCTGCATGGAAGTGCGCATATTACAACGATACCGAGTCGGCCGATAATTAAGTTTGATGGGCTATACCGTATACGATTGCCTTCAAACTTAACCTTCCTTAAGTTTGAAGGCTTCCTTTAAAATGTCGGCCGATGCTTAATCAGTACGACGTTCTTCCACGCGCGCACACGTTGAAGATTGTTTGGTCGGCCGATTCGGCAGAAATCCGAATCGTGAAAGATTTTCCATTCAAAAATCTATCGCTATGAATCGTGCGAGAAGAATCGGCGGCCGACTGTTGTCTAGTCTGCGCACTCATCACCAACCCAACTGTGTAATGTGTAGTTGGCGTAGTGTGTACTAACAGCCCAACCCGACCAAACTATCGCCGATAGACAGTCTGCAGTCTGCAGTCTGCGGGGGCTCTAAGTCAATCGACAGAATCATAAATTCACTGAATAGAAACCGTGGGAGAGATAAGTCTGATCACAACGATCCTTTGAGATAGCCTCAGCTGTCAGCAGTCAGCACGCGCACGGTAGCAGTGCATACTAAAATTATAAATGCGAAAGTGTGTCTGTCCGTCTAAGCGTCTATCAATTACATCTTCACGCAAATAGAACCGGTGAATATATTTTGATGTAAGTTTATAATGAGCTTATTTCAAAAACAAAATAGCTACATCTAATCCATACAAATATCGGTTTCGGTTAGTCTGTCTGTAACCTCTTTACTCCCAAATCCCAAACCACTGAACTGATTTTGCTGATATTTTGTATGGAGATACTTTGTGTCAAAAAAGAATTTTAGCGCAGCGCAGTTGCGGGCGTTATATTACAGTAAATATAATAGTTTAAAATTCTAAAAAAACAAACGCTTTAGCCAATCCGCCATCTTGGATTTAGTCACGTGACTATTTTTTTTTTCGTATTTCTGATAGCAAACCCTTTCATATTTTGATACCCTTATCATGGGGTGCATTTCAAATAGCATGGCCTCAGGCCACCATATTCGATTTGTATTGTCATCAGAACTCAGAGCGTGTGCAACATTTTATCCTAATCGAAGACCGGGAAGTGGGTCAAATTAAGATTCCAAGATATTCTTACATACATAGTTACAAGTGAAGCTAATAAAAGCGTGTTGAAAACCGAATAATTTGTTATTGACCTACTTTATGTAGGCCAATAATTATTATCATAAATAACAATGATAATAATAGATGCGACAGTACAAGTCATAAGGACAATTTGGTAGAATTGTTTTAAGCAAAATCAGTGCTATTATTTTTCTCTATTATGGTCTCATTAGTGGCGAGGGTAACCGCAATAATATATTGTGTTCAAAGGACAAAACTACACTTTCCTTTTGTATTAAGAGGTTTTGCGGAATTCCTACCTTAATTGTAATAACGTTGTTTAAAAAGGTAGAAAGTAAGTTTCCTTTGTAGCCAAAATCACCGAAATAAACAAATATTGTGTAGTTTAAAAGTTTAATAAAAATCTGCTGTCTTTATTTGTCATGTAAATCACCAATATGCTGGACAGAGACGAGCATACTTTCTAAAATTGTAAACATGTATTTTAAAGTTTTATTTCAAAGGCCGGCAACGCACCTGCAGCTCTTCTAATGTTACGAGTATCCACGGGCGACAGTAGCTGCTTTCCATCAGGTGACCTGTTTGCACGTTTGCCCCTTTATTTCATAAAAAAATAGTAAAGGGATGATTATACTTTGTCCGAAACCGAAAGTTTCAGATATTCTCATTTCTAATATTCAAAATCCCATTAAAACTAATATCTGTTGAAACAAATATCGATAGCTCATACGTTAATCAACACACTATCAATCATACAATAATACACGCAAAAAGCGAAGGCCGCGGATTATGTAAGCGATACCGCGTATCATACTACATACATGATACAACCTAGCATCGATATATACGAGTACATAGTTTATATCGCATTGTAACATAATATGGGTACGTGATCGCCAGTTTCAAACTTAAAGAAGCAGAAAGTCTTGCCGTCCAGTACGAAAGAAATATATTGGGATCGAATCAGAATTGCTCACTAATATAACAACAAATGTCGGACACAGGTTGGTATTTCGATGCGAACAGTAGAATTACAGTTTAAACAACAATCTTTCAAGACTTTTTGACAAACAGTTTTTCTTCTGTTTTGCTTTGCTTCGTGGAGTTCTAGACAATGGTGATATTGGCGAAATGTTTATATAACTACGGAAAACCCATAAAAGGGTTGGCAAAGAGAAAGCATAGCATAGAACGACTTCCATAAGTCATAAAATGGCCCAAAATATTATCGTCGAAAGCCGCTGCTCGCGGTAACTGAATCAGGTCGACAGATGGAAGGCTCTATAACCACATACAACCTGTGCTGAATTGACGACTAGTCAAAAACTCAGAATACAGTATTCAGAGGTCAAAAATGACGACGGAAATACTCATAAAATGTGTACGCAAATTACATGGTGAAAGGCCGCTTTTACAAACAAATCACTAGGAATTTAGAAAATGACAATATCAATTACTGACGAACTTTTTATGGCGCGAGATAAGACACAGGCAGGTTTAATTGGTGAAAGGTATAACCACCGACGGTAGCGCCAGTTGCGCTAGGCAAAGGGTACGATAATGTCGGCTAGCGGTACCCATAGAAGTGGTCCCATTAACCCGAAGAAAACTGAAAAGACAAAAGCACGTGGATGACACGCGCCGACAAAAATCAACAACCCATACCACCAACCAATCCAAGTTGACCTTGGCGTGTCTTGGCGAATAACCTGACCTGGCGCAGAGGCATAGCCATCGTGCTGGTGTAATAACAAAGTCTATATTATAGCCAATGCATCGAGCGGTGACCGTTGGCCGAGTATATCGCCACAAATATTGACAGTGCGCGGTCAGAGTCCGCCGCGGGACCCAGTTAGCGGCGATTACGGACCGGTATCGCTAATGTCAACATATTAACAGTAAATTAGTGGCGTTATCGCTGACACCAATACGCACGATGTTTGGACATGGCTCGGCGGGATTACGACTTCCGATCAATCTATAAATTCCCAATTTTCCTTAATCACACATAGTAATAATCTGGACAATCCATCCGATGGGGTTTAAGTCAGTATTGCGTCTTTTCATGCGAGAAGCATACGTCAGCAAAACTGTGGTCAAGCATGCACGTGTGGTAGTCACCTAAATTGACTATGCCGTGCACTGGGCAAGTGCGGTGGGCGCCGCTGTTTTGACGTCATACAAATAAGGCTTGATAGAGATTCATAAATTAAGGAACTAGATATAATATTTATTATAGGATATAATAATTAGTAATTACCGCAGTTAAAAGTGCAACGGAATTATTACCTGAAACGAAAAAATAACGCAATTAGTACGAGTAACGAGGTAATGTACGATTAGCATTTTAAATCAGCCACATTGTAACGGTTCGGTGATGACTTGTACAGCGAAGAGCTAGTGCAGTCGAGAAAGCGGTAGATGTTATCATAATTGTATAAGTTATTTTGGAACCATTAAAAGCCATATCATTACCATGATGTTATGAGTAAGTAACTTTATTTTACTACGGTTCGTCAAGCAGTAAGTTTACATATTTTTAATCACATAATAATTATGAGGGCTCGTTAGTTGTTTGTCAGCACTACCAAAAAGAATGATCCCACAAAAGCATTTCCTGTAAAATGTTGCCGAGACGACCACATTTCTCGGCAATATTTTACAAGAAATGTTTTTGGTGGCCGGTGGGATTTCAGTTTTTTTGTAAGCCGGTTCTTGTAAGTACTTATTAATAGGTTTTTTAAGTTACTGTCTACAGTCCCGGTGTAAACTCTTATGTCCTAATTCATAAAATTGTTGAAAGTCCCATATAAATCTCCACCCCCCATTTTAGGGGATGGGGGGGCGAAAGTTATAAGTTTATAATTTTTTTTTGTTGTATACTAACCTTAGATTACATACCAAATTTCAGCTTACTAGCATTTCCGGAAGTAGCCAAAAATTGTGATGATCATCAGTGTATCAGTGACGAAATCGGTGTACTCGTATTCTAATTATCAATAAAAATATCAATAAAATCTTATCTAATCTACAGCATTAAAGCTGTTCAATTGAGACTTTGTATGTTTAATAAGTCTATTATTGACATCATATCCTGAGAATATGAACATCGAAAACCAACTTTATGAGGGTTCAAAAAAACGACGAAATTCTTCGAGAAAAGGTAGAGCCCTTGCGCTTCGCTTGGCTCGTCTCCGCAGGGATACGACAGTGTTCCGAGATTCGGTGACAAAAAAAAATATTAAAATAAGGTTCCTATATAAAAAAATAACAGAGTCATCAAATATGAATTGTAATGGGAGCTTTGTTTGTTTGTTGCAAGTCAAAACAGATGAACCTGGGAGTAATTATCTGACGTTGACGTGACAGTGCACGTGCGGGTGTCACGTGGGGCGCACGTTACGTGACCCAGTGCACACAGGGTGACGCGGAGCAGCCGGGCAGGTCACAACGCACTAGTTACTTCTAAGTGTTTCGTCTATTGGCAACTCCAAAAGTTATAAAGAAGATGATACAATATTATAAAGAGTGCTCATCAGTCGGCTAAAAATAAAAATGAAGTCTAAATTGAACAATTTAAAAACTACAATTAACAACATAATTATGTCTATATTCGATTTGTACTAAGTGATATTGCAGCAGGCAGGTCTACGCATTACGTATGTAGATGGTAGAGAATGCTTTGTCGAAAATCCCTTAAAAGGCAATTGTAGCTACGATATACTTGATTGTTATCCAATTTCTTCGTCAAAAAATCTTTAATTTTTTAAATAAACACAAAGCGTAACCAGAACATTCTCTATACAGTTTGACGTAAGCTGCAATTGTGTACTGGTTATGTTAATCGGTGCCATTAAACCGCTCAACGCAATTAAATAGAGTATTTACATTCTTGCCCGCGCTTTGTTACGGTCTCAAATCTTAATGGTTGTTCTAAAATTTACACATTTGGAGTGTTACTTGGGCTGTTGGCGCCCAAATTGGGGCGATTTTAACACTTATCCCTCTATCTAATTTTTAGGTTTCTGCATTGGATTTGGTTACAATCGCGGATTTGGATAAAGGATATCATCAAATGTCTGTCTCGGTGGCTACCATAGTGAGTTCTAAGACATAATTTCTCATACTCAATATCTACTTTATATAACAAGTGTAGCGCGCGGCGCTGGCGGCGCGTGCGAGGCAGCGCCGCGCCGCGCGCCGCAAGGACGAGATAGCGCAGATTAGATAACAGACAGCCAAAGACCTGAGACGATACTTGATAAGTGATAACGTGTTGTAACTATATTTAAAGCGCCGTAATATATTTATAACGCCACACGATATGATGAAACACGAGGTGTACTCAGCTAAGTAAACGCTAGTATTAAAAGAAGACCTGCCAATTGATTGCGAGATTTTTTGACAGAGAGTTTTTCTGGATATGGAGATACTTTGAGGCCCGGGAAAGGGCATAGGATACTTTTTATTCCCGACAAATGTACGGCTCACGCGCGATAAACGAATTTTGGCGCAACGGAGTTGCGGGCGCCATCTAGTTAAGTGTATAAAGTTGTTTAAAGCCATATTATTGAATCCTAGGTTAACATACACGGTGTGGTCCCTTCCCATAAAACAGAACATAACTGACCCGTCCAACTAGATTTATCTACAGATAAGCACAACCTGTTTTTTTTAACAAGAAATTCTCGAAGTTGGCCGTCGCCGCGGCGCCGATTTAGTCGTATGGGGTTTTTAACCTCCATTTTTTAAGTTTTTTTTTAAATAATAAATTTAATGAGGAATCATCGTCGTCATCACTGAACACTAAAGTCCTTGAAGCTTTTATCTTGTAATTTTAAGAATGTAACTCCTTCCAGTAACTGGCTAGCTCGCTAATTTGGTAGATTTTTTTTTTTACGTGGTAGAGCCATGCTTCGGCACGAATGGGCTTTTCTCATGAATTATTGTGCCACATGTTACAAAACCGGCATAAGTTTCGTGTTATCCGAAGCTGTTCACTAAGCGTTTCATATTATATATGACTTATGAGTAAAATATTCCTGACAATTAGCAATTTATGAGGAGAAGCGGACACCATACCCCAATAGGCCCACCGTCCATACCTACCTAGTACCAGTAGTACCTATGTAGGTGCCTGCGGACGCCTGTGCGGTTTCGTCGGTAAACACATTAATTTCACATCAATTATATCCCACCGCGAGATATTTCTCTTATTAATGTCGAGAAAAACCCAGACTTGCCGGTCGAGCCATTGACGTCAAACACTAAACACTCGTACTTAATAATCGAGTTGGACGATACACCTACCTACTTTGAAGAATATTTTAGGAGTTTATGGATATCGAATAAAAATTGTTATTGGTAAATTAAATTCTGAAAAATATTTTTTCCGGATAAGTAAATCAAGACAAATATTAGTGCACCTAGTACGTACATGACTCATGAGCCCGTCAACCGCACCTGAGTCCTATCGCCAAGAGCCTCCTAGCGATCTTTTGGGATAAATTTTAAGACAAACACGTTTTTAGCATCGTTCGTATGTTACTTATGGTCTTAATATATTATAATTATTATCTCAAAATATTTAAAAAATTTAATGACGGCTGGAGTATATTTTACTGTTAGGACTAATAGGAGGCGGCTGGTGAAAACGGGCGTTTACGGTCAAAATATAATTATTGACTTCGTCTAGAATATAAATTAATAACTGATATAGAGATCATGCCAATTGCTGTCAAGAAAAAAGTAATGGACACATGTATACTTCCCTCATTAACTTACGCCAGCCAGACATGGAAACTTACATATTAGACCAAGTCAAAAATAAGATCATTTCAAAGAGAGAATATGCTAAATATCAAAAGAATACACAAAATAGCACACAGAAGCATTAGAAAAAGAACTAAAGTAGCAGACGCTCACCATTACTGCAAAAAACTCAAATGGCGCTGGGCGGGCCCCCTTTCGAGACTGACAGATAATAGATGGACTCAAGCAATAACAGCATGGAAAGGAGCCACAGGCACTAGAACCAGAGGGAGACCTATAGCTCGATGGACTGACGACATAATAAAGATAGCTGGCGAAGGATGGATGGAGATAGCTAAAAATAGAGAAGCATGGAAAGCGCTAAAGGAGGCCTTCACCTTCGAGGGGTTCTTACTAACACAAACATTAATCCTCTTAACTGTTACTAACAAAATATGTAATTAGTGAGAAATAAAAGGCTTTTTTTATTTATTTTTATTATAGAAATTCTGGATTTGAAATTAATAAAAGTTTTTCTGAACTTTTTGAAAAACTCCCAGTCTTTCAGATGTTTCTACGAGTCAAATGAGCGACAAAGAGTTCTGGCATAAGAAAAAAATACCCAATTAACTTCATCATTTATATTCTAACCAGTTGCAACTTACATGTTCGCATGTCCACCGTCCACCGTCCACCGGTCTGCGGTGTAACTGTGTAAAGCTATAAACGGGTACTTTCACAACCAGTCCCCGACCGCTACATTTACGTAAAAGGGTCTCGATTTCTACACATCGATGATAAAGAAATCGTTTTAAAAGAGGTTTAATGCATTCAATTTCTAGACTTGAATTTAAGAATCACTAGCATGACGCATAGGATAATTATTACTCATTGCTAAATCTGAAGTAGTAAAAGATACCGATGGCCCTTTTAAGAGGGCTACTGACCCAAAAAATTAAACATCGTCCTTCTCCTCTCTTCATTCACGCCCGTCTTTCATATTCCAGGAGAAAAAGGACGACGCGAAATCATCGCCAAGTTAGTTTTACTTGAATAAAAGACGAACTATAATGATTATAAAAAAAGTATTTTGAGCAAATTTAGGTTTTATCAATGCCTTTTTATGCTAAGTACGAGTACTCACATTTTTGGTTTTGCTCGATAGTTTTACTCGAAATCGAACAAAAACCACCGTGTGGACCGCAAAACTCACAGCTCGATGGCTCGCATCGAGCCAGTTTGAAGGCTCGAATCGAGCCGGCTTGACAAATTGACACAGTTACTCTTCTTTAGTTTTTATTAGTCGTAGCTAATTTCCTTCGAAATGGAGTAAAACTATCGAGCAATACTGAATGTGTGGACGAAAGCCCGAGCCGTGGTTTTTACTCTACGTGATTGCTCGATCGAGCAAAACCGTATGTGAGTACCGTAGGTACTTACACTTAGATCTTAAAAAAATATTAAAGAAAAGACAGCAAAATAAAGGCGAAAGTTTGTTTGGATGTATGGATGTTTGTTACTCTTTCACGCAAAACCTACTGAACGGATTTTAATGAAACTTTACTATAATATAGCTAATACATCAGAATAACACATAGGTTACAATTTAACCCGACTTTAAAAATGGAGGAGGTGTTATATTCGTTTTTTTTATGTTCAACGATTACTCCGCCGTTTGTGAACCGATTTTCAAAATTTTCCTTTTGGTGTAAAAGGTTATCATCCGAATTTGGTACCACATTCATAAAAGCGGTGACCTGATGATAAGTAATCGAGAGAACTCCTCGAAATTTATATTGGTAACATGTGGTGACTTCGGTTTCGCGAGCAGTATTCTAAGCATTTGCTACTAACAAGTAAGATTTTGCACCAATGTATACCATGGTTCGGAAGGTGCTGAGAGAACTCCTGACTCTTTATAGATACACAAGTTTGGGAGTGTCGACGTTGTTTTAAGAACGGAAAGCATAATATGCTACCTGATGCTACTATGCAAATGACATTCATCATCATCATCATTATGACTACCATAAACCATTTTGACCATATTATTGGTACTTTTCATAGCCTTTTATGATATTTAATGACGATGAATGATGAATGACGACATCTGTGGCTCGGTGGTGAGCGCATCGGTAGCTCAAGCCGGGGGTCGCGGGTTCGAATCCCGCCGACGGAACAAAAAGTTTTTCAATGTTCCCGGGTCTGGATGTGTATTAAATATGTGTATGATATAATAAAAATCTAAAATATATGTATAGTATAAATATAAAAGTATTAAATATATTTCCGTTGTCTGGTACCTGTAACACAAGTCCTTTAGGTACTTAGCACGGGGCCAGACTGACGTGGTGTGAAGCGTCCATAGATATTATTATTATTATTATTTAATGTCACTGAAACCGCGGGGCACAGCTAGTAAATATTAAATACTAGCTGTGCCGGTGAACTTCGTGTCACAGGTCACTTTAAAACCTTCCCTGGACTTCTACGAATATTTTAAGACTAAAATCAGCTCAATCCGTTCAGGCGTTTTCGAGTTTTAGCGCGACTAACACATTTGAAAATCCATTTTTATATATAAGAAGATGCAATATTATGTGTCTTAGGTTATTGGATAACGTATATAAAAATATTCGTAGGTATATAACATGTACGTGTGTACTGTGTATACGTCCGACGTCGGGAGGTGTGTCACGTATACGTGATACACTATCACTATTTGATCGGCCAAAACAGAAGTCATTACACGGCGAGGTGCTATCAGCGCGACCTTCTGACGTCACACCCTGGATTACGTCGGAAAACATCCTCCACCCGATAATCGTCACCATTAGGTCTACTGACTACTGCAAAACTACGAAGGTTGTAAGGAGTATTATACCACGAAGTTTGTAAGGTGTATACTCCTTACAACCTTCGTGGTAAAGGTAAGGGTAGAGTTTCAATGACGAGCGACGATTGCAGTGCAAATTGCCACACTTATTGCAAAGTAAAAGAATATTTTTCAAGAACAACGCAGTAAAAAACTAAAATAGGCAAAAACTTCGAATGCATTTTCCTGGTATCGACTACAAAGGAACTCAGGGTCGAAGGGCCAGACTTCCTCCTTCCCTCGATTGCCTAACTTTATAGGCCTCTAGTATCACATTACTCGCAATGAATGAATGACAGTAAATTGCGCATCTAAACGCAGAGAGCGTTTGGTAAATATTTGGTTGCGTGAACGAGACAAATATTATTCAACTAATATTGCAAAAACGTGAGTTTGCCGTGCACATTTCGAGCAAAATTAACAACGATGATAACTAAAATTAGACTCCTGAAAAATTAGTAACTAGTAAGGTCCCATATTATACGACAGCGAATTATCTCTTGGTAACTCGGTTGCCGTAGCAGCTACGCGGTACGTCAAGGTTCGTCAGTAGGAAGTAATCAAGGCATTTACATAAGCGATATCAGTCATATCATTAGTGATGATAACTGATAACCCTGTAGCGATACTTTTATCGTGTCTTATGACTTGGACGGAGACAGAACTGAATACTGATAAATTAGAAAGTAATTTGTATGTCCAGCAAGAAACATTTTAAATCATTGAATGAATTATTTTTATACGAAGAGATAATAATTATCGACGTCAATGATAAATATGAGATTTCTGACACAGACAATTTGGTTCCGAATTACGTGCATGCTTTACATGCTTGTATGATTCAATCATAGCGCACAAGCGCCTCAAAATGATATCATAACTCATAAGTAGCAAGACAATATATTGTCGCTAAGAGCGCCAGTGCAAACATGGCTACCGTGTTACATGAGTGTGCCTAACGAATTTATCAACATTGCAAATAACTAGAAGATAGCTCGATCAAGGTCAAGGCTGATGGACTGCGGAGCCGGGCACGACATCTACCGTCTCTCTCCCGCGCGCGCGCCGCCGCCTCGGCGAAGAGAGATGGTGCACGGTGGGTGTACTCCTCTGTACTCCGATCTGTTCACGACATTCCTAGCTCAAAATAAACCAAAACCATTCACAAAATGTATCGCGTCCAGTAGAACCCGTGATCCTTGGGCGGTGTTTTGCGATTTAGGTTAACGCCGAACAGGAGTGTTTTAAAACAGATCCTGCCGAGTGCCGACCATGACAACATCGGCACAAAAGTAAAACATAGCCAGTGTTTGAACTTATTAATATTAATAGAAAGTTTGGAGTTTGGACAGGTGAACACTCGTAGGTACACGCGCTGAAACAATTATCAATGCCGGTGAAAACACAAGATACACACTTTTGTTATGTAATATCGAGCCAACATACCAGCGTCATTGACATAAACATGCGAAAAAAGAATGACTGCGCTAATAAACAACACACTGGACGTTCGAGCACCCTGGTCCCTGACCCGCGGATCAGTTGAACGTTTTCGTTGTGTAAAATACACTTCGACTCTGCATTCGTCGGGCGTCAAATTGCGTAAAATAACAGACTCTATTTGGTGGTGACTGGTGCTCAGAGGAGCCATGCGTTTTATGGAGTTCCTGAATTGTGTATTTGCTCACTTTGAACACAATTAGAGACTCCCATACAGAGTTTTGTGGCTGCGTTCATTAGACGTGGACCTTTTTAGGACATTACCAGTCGGAGTACTAGTTTGATGTTTTTGGTCCCGCCATCTCAAACGAGTCTGTTTGGAAACAAACGGTAGATAAGTTAGCGATATCGCTATTTAATTTTTAACCCCCGACAAAAGAGAGGGGTGTTATAAGTTTGACGTGTATGTCTGTATGTCTGTCTGTCTGTCTGTCTGTTTGTCTGTGTGTGTATCTGTCCGTGGCATCGTAGCATCCAAACGGATGGACCGATTTTGATCTAGTTTCTTTTGTTTGAAAGCTGACATGATCGAGAGTGTTCTTAGCTATAATTCATCATCATCAGCCTGCTCAGTGCTGGACAATCAGGTTCATGAAAGGCCGTTAGCAACTTGTATTCGTTTGATGGGTTTTATATTTCATTCTAGTTCGTGACATTTTGTAATGTCAATAAACAATACGTATATACATATTAATATATATAAATCACCTGGTAATCAATAGGATATCCAACTCCTTGCCAACATGAAGCAGAGGTGTCGTGTTTGGGCTCATTTTAATTGCGACAATCAGTAAGAAATAGATAGACAGTAACTATTTACATGCTGCTGCTGCAGCATCACCTGGATTCTATAGGAACCGAGCTTTGTATGAGCCCAAAGTGGAGATTTCATGTTTGGGTTCATATTAACGGCCTCATCGAAATGGACATTGATAGATGGTAATCATGAGAATATGACCATATTGATAGGAATTATTCTGCACTAAGTATAACCAACACAAGTTTAAAAAGTATGAAATAAAATTAAATTAAGAAATTTAAAAAAAACCCCCGCCAAACAACTTTAAAAAGTAATGAAATAATATTTACTGCCTTTAAGTTCAAATAATTCCTAACTTGTGTAAAGTAATATTTTAGTCCATAATTGTTGTCAAGGTGTGTCGGGGGACCGCTAATGTAGATGTTTGATTTGAGATTTCACATTAAACATTATAGTATTTAATAAGGATCAGTTCACAGTGAACTGAATGGAGTTAATCAGCGACTTGGCGGTTGTAAGTTGGAGTTTACTTGGCGGTCCACCGACACACCGTGACGACAATTATGGACTAAAATATTACTTTACACAAGTTAGGAATTATTTGAACTTAAAGGCAGTAAATATTATTTCATTACTTTTTAAAGTTGTTTGGCGGGGGGTTTTTTTAAATTTCTTAATTTAATTTTATTGAATTAGTTGCCTTTGTGGACTATGAGAAGGCTTTTGACTCTGTTGAGACCTGGGCTGTTCTGGAAGCCCTGCAACGATGTCAAGTCGATTGGCGTTACGTCGAAGTTTTGAAAGGTCTATATAATGCCGCGTCTATGTCCGTCCGAGTACAGGGGGCCACAACAAGGCCAATATATTTGCATCGAGGAGTGAGACAGGGGGATATTATTTCCCCGAAACTGTTCACAAATGCATTAGAGGACGCCTTCAAGACCCTAAACTGGAAAGGACGTGGCATAAACGTTAATGGCAAGTACCTCTCACACCTTCGTTTCGTTGACGATATCGTCATATTGGCAGATCGTTGGAGGACTTGCAGGAAATGTTGAACGACCTAAATGAATCTTCCCGGCGGATCGGTCTCGGGATGAACTTGGACAAGACGAAATTCATGTTCAACGAACATGTTCTCCCGAGACCGGTTGCAGTTAACGGTGTCTTTCTCGAAGTCGTAACGGAATATGTCTATTTGGGGCACATACTGCAGGTAGGTAGACATAACTTCGAGAGAGAAACCGATAGGAGGATACAGTTGGGTTGGGCAGCATTCAGGAAGCTAAGCCACATTCTCACGTCGCATATTCCGCAGAGCTTGAAGACGAAAGTCTTCGATCAATGCGTGCTTCCCGTTATGACCTACGGGGCGGAAACCTGGCCTTTTACAGCACGGCTAGCTCGTAAGTTTTCCGTCGCTCAGCGTGCTATGGAACGCGCTATGCTCGGAGTTTCTTTGGCGGATAAGCTTCGAAATGAAACAATTCGTCAAAGAACTAAAGTCACCGACATAGTGCAGAGAATCAGTACGCTGAAGTGGAACTGGGCTGGTCACGTAGCTCGAAGAACAGACGATCGCTGGAGTAAACTTACTCTGGAATGGAGACCAAGGCTGGGAAATCAGGGTGTAGGTAGACCTCCAACTAGGTGGGACGACGATCTCCGCTTAGTTGCAGGCCCATGTTGGATGCGAGAGCAGGAGATCGATCATCTTGGCATTCATTGAGAGAGGCCTATGTCCAGCAGTGGACGACTATAGGCTGATATGATGATATGATGAATTAGTTGACACCTTTTAAGTACCAACTACCACTTTGTAGGGTTGTGACTTATAAAAATGTTGATTATTTTCGATAATGGGAAATTAAATAATTGCGTTCAATTCTACCGAGATCCTTGATCCCTTCGAAAGATTGGAGAAAAATATACCTAAGCAGTAAGGTGTGTTTTTTTACATAAAAACATCTGAATAATAATCGGCCAAGTGCGAGTCGGACTCACGCACAAAGGGTTCCGAGTCGTTATATATTATATAGAGCAAAAATAGGCCAAAAATTGTGGTTCTTGTATGGGAGACCCCTTTAATATATTTTTTTAATTTTATTATTAAATATTTTATTTTGTATCTGTTGTTATAGCGGCAACAGAAATACACAATCTGTGAAAATTTCAGAAGTCTAGCAATAGCGGTTCTTGAGATAGAGCCTGGAGACAGACTCCATCATCAGGCTGTCTAGCCAGACAGACGGATAGACAACGAAGTCTTAGCAATAAGGTCCCGGGGTACGAATCTCTAAAAACGAACGAAAGAAAAAATAAAGGGTGTGTCTGACGGATACGCGCAACATACATATATATATTATAATGCGTCACCGATTATATCAGTTGCAGATCGTGACGTGTAGGTGTCCATTTGTTTGTAAACATTCACATACCTGTCGAATACCATGTTCGCAAAATGGTTTGATTAAATGCTTTTTTCAGTTGCAGCTAGATAATTCTCGTACTCGTATATTTGGTATTTTACACGATAAAATTGAGCGCTCAAAAACATGTAGTATTGGGCTGGCCCCATATACACGTTTTTCGTATTCGTTTTTCTAATGCGGAATTTTGATTCGGAATCCCGTGATGGCGCGGCCGCACATGCATCTATCGTACGAAGCTTCGTGCGATGAGACGATGCCATTGGACGATACACGCAGATCGTCCAATGGTGTCGTTTTAAGCACGAAGCACTACACATGTGCGGCCGCGGCATGAGACTAGCGCAAACGTCGTATTTCTTCCCGCGAACGCGCCGCTTGCACTCGAATGAGTCGAAACGTACGTACGGAAGTCGTTCCGTACGGATAAAAACGAACGTTTGCGGGATAATTTTCTTAGTGCCAGTCTTAGGCGTAGCAACGTATATTGCATAACATAATATTGGTGACGATTACAAAACAGGTCTCAGTGGCAGCCCTGCGGCTGGTGACTCCAGCCGCCAGCGCGCAGCGGGCGTGCGTCGGTAACGCCATTATCGGGAACACGCTAAAGACGTTACCGCGGTGGCGACAAACCGACGAGCTAATTTTGTATCACGCGCCGGCTCCGTTACCGGCTCGATTTGCAAACTATTGCTCCGGTTGTTCCTTCAGCAAACGTGGTGTAACAACATCATTAGCCCGATAGCTGGTCACGTGGAACGTGAAATCGACGCGTGCCAAACCCGAATAAGGCTGATTTTCCTGTCACGCTGACTGCTCGCTAACCGTCGGCGCCGATATCGAAATGTATGAAATATCAGCGCTGACCGCTACACGCTATTCAAAAACGCTTCCTACAATTTCATACATCTCGGGCCATCAGCGCCGACGGTGCACGCGCAGTCAGCGTGACAGGAAAATCAGCCTAAAGCCGAAATACACTTTCGTGGACACTCGAACCGGCCAGCACTAGTTGCGATATCTGTGCAGTGTGTACATAAAAGGGAAGTCTTAGATAAGGCAATCGGAGGGTCGGAGAGGTGTCGTTGACCGGCGGCAGGCGCTGGGTGATACAGCGACCGGCCGCGATCGGTGCCCATTACGAGACATCCGCTGCACCGCGACGGCCGCTCGGTGCCAGGACTAGGGAGGACGATCACCATTACTTGTACTATAAAGTAACGTCTGAATTTAGGTCAGCTCTATTACACGACGCTGCCAGTAAACTAGCTGTTTTTTTTAAGAAATAGAGGAGACACAAAGCCTCATAAATAATGATACACATTATAAGCTTTTGAAACTGTATTTCGTTGGGAATGTGGAGGTAGCAAAATTGGTAATTTTCAAAATAGGCAGGACGGTGTTATGTTTGAGACATAACATTTCAGATGAGGTTAAACAACTTGTCATTCTTTAACTACTTCAGGTGGAAACTAAAAAGACACTGCAAAAATACTCTTCGTCAGGTTTTTAAATTATCAAATTAATATATTAAGCATTCTTGAAATCTAGGTTGCACATTGACGTCACCAGAAGGAAAAGCCAAACAAACAGGCTCATAAAGTAGCTGATATTCGCTCTGGCAATTCACTATCGCACATCATAAATCCACACGCAATGCCCCTATGTACGCATTGTTACAGGCATGATACGGGTGTTCCGAGCATTGTTGTTGGATTCTTCGGGAGATAATTAAATCACAGCTGAATAGAGCCCTATGGCGCTAACAATAAGATCTTTTACCGGACGTGCAGGATGTGAGACCGTGGATGTAATGAGTTTTTTTTGGGTTTTTTGCCCATTTGCCCTGCAGTGTTAGGAAAAGTTTAATTCTGATTAAATCCGAATTTTGTCTCAGAGGGACTACCGTCTTAAGTCATCTGGTAGTCACCTTCTGTCTTGTAGGATCCAGATCTTACAACAAGGGGATCTCTATTCTCTACACAATTTCCGTATTGGCCGGCCGGGTGCTAGAAGACAGGGTGCAGCAGGTAAACACTAAACAGTAAACAGGAGCACACCCGGCCCGCGTGCGCCGCTATAAACAGAGCCTGACCTGCGATAGCGCTGCGCGATAACACCAGATAACGCGACCACTTCACGATGCCCCCAATTAAATCGCAGCCAAAGGAACCACTGTCGCATCTCATCTGTAGCGGTTATACAATTATGTACATAATGTAATCGTGCAAAGGCTCACGACTCGCCTTTGGATCGTTTTATAATCGCGTACACAACTATTATTATTTTATTGGTCGGGTTTACCACTAACACAAGCCCATACTATTCAATCACAGTATTGGTTGCCAAAGTATACTGTTTTTTTGCTTATTAGTAAATAGTTAATTATTTTCAATCAAATTATCGGTGTTATTATGGACAAATGACAATAGAAGGAACTCGGACCAATGTAAACAGCGGACCGGACGAGTGGAGTCATTAAAATGGGTTAACAATTATCGCCCGCCGCCCGCGGCACTTTGGGTACGGAGTCCTATTATTATATTCTGTGCTTTGGGCGAGTTTGGGCGAGATCACTCAAGAGTCAAGATTCGCTCGCGCCTCGCTCGCTTCTAAGTTCTATCATATCACAAAGTCACACATCACATGTATATACGATGAAGTCAGTTCGAATGATGAAGTCCAATTTATTTTTTAAATTCGCTGTTGACTTCCACGTTTCCAGCGCACTGATGCACGTGCATCAAATCGTGAGCGCGAAAAGGTACCGCCATGGGTTCCATCACTTCCACCTTCACCAGTTTTATTCGACTACGGCGAAGCCAAAAGGAAAAGTAATGATTTCGGCAGTCTATGTTTGTATGTATCCTAGGAGCGGCTAAAGTACTGGTCCAATTTTAACAAATGATTGACATAGTTTTTAACCGACTACAATAAAGGAGGAGTTTCTCTGATTGCTGATATCTCAGAAATTGCTTCAAAGTAATAAGGCCCCGCCTTTGTGTACATGTCTGATTTATGAATATTGTTGTTTATCTTTAAGTTTAATTGTAACTTTTGTGCACAATAAAGTATATTTGTATTTGTATTTGTACGCCTAACAACGCTTAACTATTGATCATAGGTTGAGCATTCGAGAGTTCTCAAACTGTTTCAAATTCTGTTTAAGGTTCTTAACAGTAGTTAAGAACAGAATTTTTGCCTGAAACTAACGTACATATATATTAAATACGTAACAATAAAAACGGAGCAAAATAATTTTTAACCGACTTTTTTATTTCTTCCTGAATAAAATAATAGTTAGCCTAGTAAACGAATGATTCTAGTTGGAAAAGTCGAAAGCAGAAATTTTGACTACGGAACTTTGTTTGGACTAATTAGGAGATAAACATACTAAAAGTCCTGACCCCTCCGAGGTGAGCCTTTTGCTTTTTCTTAAATATATCAAATATTTTAGATATAAATTAAGAAAATACAAATATACTTTGGTCGTAATATAATTGATGTGTGTATTTGAATATTGACGGACACTTTTAGAAGCTCATAGGTAGGTAACGATTAGAGATAGATACAAAGTGTAAAGGACAAAGTTGTAGAGAATTTTATTAGCTTTTACTAGACATTCCGCGCGGCTTCATCCGCGTAAATTAGATATTTGAGACAAATTAGTCCAAAAAAAATATCCTACGTTGTATACTTCTTATTTGTGCCAAATAACAGAAAAATTGCTCCAGTAGTTCGCGAGATAAGCGCTTTCAAATAATTTCCTCCGTTTCTTCCATATTTTCCTCTATTTCTCCGCTCCTATTAGTCGTAGCGTGATAAAATAATTTATAGCCTATAGCCTTAACATTTAGCAATTCCTCTCAATCAATTCAGCCAATGAATTGTCAAAACTGTCAAACTGACAAATGTCAAATCAGTACAAAAATACAGAAATGAATTGCAAGCAGAGTTGCAATTTGCGATTTTAGAAAAATGAATCATATTATGATTCATGTCACGATTCTTCAAAGCGACCATTTTAGCCCCGCAGTAGTTCCTGAAATTAGCGCGTTCAAATAAGCCCTTTCCAATAATTTCCCCCCGTATTTTCCACATTTTCCTCTATTTCTTCGCTACTATTAGTCTTAACGTGATGAAATATAGCATATAGCCTTCCTCGATCAATGGGCTATCTAACACTGAAATAATTTTTCAAATCTGACCAGTATAGTTCTGAGATTAGCGCGTTCAAACAAACAAACAAACTCTTCCGCTTTATAATATTATAGTAATTACTTATTATTATAGATTATGTACTACAATAATATGTTTATCTCCTAACTAGTCCAAACAAAATTCCGTAGTCAAAATTTCTGCTTTCGACTTTTCCAAGCACACTTGCACTCCTCTTTTGAGCATTTATTTACTAGGCTATAGGTAAACTAAACATATTATTTTAATAAGCATAATACTTATTATATATTATGACGAGGAAGGAGGAGCTTATAGTGTTGGGTTGACCTACGTTTGTGTATTATAGCATGTTAATTGCTCGTGCAGCCTTGTAATCCGAGACCGACGCTATCCACTTTAAAATCTTGCCACTTGAAATATGCGAGGTTTTAGGGTTCCGTAGCCACAGGGTAAAAACGGGACCCTATTACTGAGACTTCGATGTCTGTCTCCAGGCTCTATAACTCAAGAACGGTAATAGCTAGAGAGTTGAAATTTTCACAGATTATGTATTTATGCTACCGCAACTAAAAACAAAATAAATTAAATATTTAAGGGGGGCTCCCTTACAACAAACATAATTTTTCAAACATTTTTTGCTCGGTATCAATGACAACAAGTAGGCACTTGAAATTTTCACAAAGGCCATAATTAATTTAATAATTATTAATATTTAAATAAAATAAAAATGTAAGGGGGGCTCCCATACAAAAACACAATTTTGGCCGATTTTTGCTCTATAACGGAACGGAACCCTTCGTGCGCGAGTCCGACTCGCACTTGGCCGATTATTTCTTACTTGTTGCATAATGGTTTCGCATCTACAAAAGGGGTTTTAATTTAAATTGTTTTTACAGTATTCGTTTTCGCGTTTTATATAATATTTAAATTTCTTTGCTCATTACAAAGATTATGTCCTTTGATCATCATCATCATCAAGCTCCGGCTGCCAGCAAAACAATTCAAAAAATCAAATGAAATCAAATCAAAATTGTTTTATTTCTGAATAAATTTAAAATAAATGTTTTCAGAATGTCCTACATGATGCCTACCACCGGTTCCAATTGAAAATTTATTGTGTCTGCGATACCCACGATGGACGGGTTCAACTAGATCTTCGGAGACGCGATGATAAACGTGCGACACTATAATTCTTCTGACGTGAATCACGCATGCTGAAGTTATCGTAATTGTATCGTCTGCGGTCTGAGTGCACATCTAGGAGCACAGTAGTCCAAGGCTCCTGCGTCAACGGCGGGTGTGTTCCATCAGCAACTCTACACTGCGACCGTCCTCGGTCCTCCGCGACAGTCTGCTGTTTATTTTCGTTCGCCACTAACTGAGGCGTTAAATTTAACCGTGTGTCAAGGCATCGACGGCCCGCGCCAAACAGAGACTCGTCACTCGTCTTTGATCCGCAGCAATAATATTGACCGATGCAGAACAAACAAACAGCTGAAAATAAATGTCCCGATCATAATTTATTTATCTGTTTATTATTTCGCCGTGGAAAGTGGGCCGGCCGATAGTCGTTTACGTAATATCTCTTTCATCACTCGACGTTTATCATTTCGGCGGTTTGTATTTTCAACTTGGTTAATTTTATAGCTCATTCGAGTTATTTTCTTTTAATGGGAGTCTGGTAGAGCTATGGAGTGTGATAGCGGTATTTCGCCACGATAGCGAGCCTTTAAGTAGGATGGTCTGTATAGTATACTAGATGACGCCCGCCGATGACGCTCCGTTGCACCAAAATTCCTTTATCGCGGCGGAACCGTACATTTTCCGGGATAAAAATTATCCTATTTCCTTTCTCGGGTCTCAAAGTATTCCCATACCAAATTTCAGCAAAATCGATTCAGCGGTTTGGGCGTGAAGAAGTAACAGACAGACAGACAGACAGACACACTTTCGCATTTATAATATTAGTATGGATTAAACCCTTCCAGCACAAGTGAAAATGATTTCCTAGACATGTTCCTGTGCTACGGCCTACGGGGCCTCAGCGGCGGCCTGGTTGCGGGGCTGACAGTACCTTTGCATTTTGATAAACATAATTCTAAACAGGTATAATGTACATCATGAACTCCTTGCACGAACTTCAATAAATGGCTCGCCCCTCGCCCGTTCCTTTTGTTTATAACTGGGATGATGGCTTACCATTGTGATTGAGTGTAGTCCATCACTAAAAGATGCTAATTTTTGTATTAATATTAAATAATTTGGATGGTAGCTTCATTTAAGTTTAATGCAAGAGACTGGTCTCCACGACATAGGAAAACCTAGTGTGATGATGATGAAGATTTATTTTTAACCGACTTCAAAAAAGGAGGTATAAATGAGCATCGCAACAAATGGACATCAGGCAATTTCCATACAATGTTGGTTTTAAAAAAAAGCTGCGGGCCAGACCTAGGATTATTTAAAATAGCTAGGGCATATTAAGAACTTAAAAGAAATATATATGTTTGACTTAACCCTGTAACTGCATTTTCTGAGTAATTATTAAGCTAGGAAAAAATATTACTTAAAAGCATTACATTTAAAGATGTCTTACTGGGAAAGGGGACGTACCGGAAAAGGGAATCGTACTTGGAAAGAGGTAATATGGGGTAAGAGGTCATTTCCCAGTAAGACCCCTTTAATGAGAGCTTTTAATATTTTTTTCTAAATTTTTACTCAGAAAATGCAGTTGCAGGGTTAAGTCCATATTTTTTTTAAGTTCTTAATATGGCCAAGCTATTGTAAGTATTCTTAAGCTATTGTAAGTAAACTTTACTTTAAAAGATTATTTTTTTTCTCACTTTTTTGTGTGGGCCCCGTGCGAGTTTCTTATTTTATGTTTCTGTTCGCATATCTCTGGAACTACAAGTCTGATTTTAGTAATCCTTTGTTGGTATTGTTCAACTTAGGGAATACGGCAAGTTTCATTAAAATTGGTTCAGTAGTTTTATGAGATTGGAAATTTTAAGTACAAGTTTGGTTTTATATTTTTAATAAGACAACTTGTTATTAATATTTCCTTATCACTTTGGATGAGCCTTATTCTACAAAAAATGGGCTTAACCAAAATAATAATAGGGTAACAATGTTTTGCTGAGTCACTACACAGAGAAGTAAGGTTTAAAGACCTCTTTAAAGCTGCATATTTGGCATTTCATTATTCATGAGCTATTAGAGCCTTCTTCATTTTAATAATGTTTCAGGAATGGCTGAATTTGTACATTTTATTAACAATTTTGCTCAAATCCAAAACCTGTAATGTTGTAAGTAAGAAAAGTCTTTTTGTGTAATAAAGTTATTTTAAATTCAAGTTAGCAAAATTTGCTGATTTTATTACAACAACCAACTGTTATACCAATAAATAAATGGTGGAACCATTGTGTAGTAAAACACATTCAACTAACATGTCAGGTAATAAACATTATGTAAATAAAAACAACTTTGTTAGTAATTTGTTTACATATAAAGTTACAAAAACACTTACTAAATTACTATTTAATTGTAACAAACAAAGCATTTAATTTTTAGATAGAGGGTATAATATAAATGCATGCAAGCACGCACAGATTTAGAATCTGTAATTTGATATTTATAATATCAGAAACTAGTAATAAGATTGGAAAAAAGGTACATAATACTGTAGGTAGGTTAACATATAAGTTATTTTTTAAAAAGTCCTAAAGATGCATGGGGCATCAAAAATCAATATTGCACCTCGTTAAACACTGGGAGGTAGGTACTGCATGTGCGACCTGCACATGCAGTGCCTACTTCCCATTAAAAAAAAATTATAACATACAGGGCCCCCGTAAGGGCTACTGGTGCCTGTGTGCAAAAAAGATATTTTGGCACCCCTTTAGGCAAATTTTTTGGGTCCTTGGTTTTGGCGCCCCTAAAGATGGCGATTTGGCGCCCCTAGAGGATGGCGCCCGTGTGCATTGCACACATTGCACATATGGTAGCGGGGGCCCTGATAACATAACATCCACAATGACAAGCATGAAACAAATTAGACTCACCTCTCGCCAGATTCGCCTGATTGACCGGCGCACCATTGACTTTGATCCTCCGCCCGTCCGCAGTACATTTTAAAAGCATAATTCAATCAGGTGTTCACGTGGTACCCATTCAGGTGATGATGTCCAGCACTAAGCGTTTGTAAATTAATTATAAACACAACTTTGTACACAATCTTCAGCGCCAAGCGATTGGTCGTACTCTGTGACGTCAAGTCAATTTGAAACCACTTAACACAATATGAAACTTGCTATCTTTTAGTCTTGTACATGAATACAAAAATGATAACTAAGAGAAGGTACACAAAAACACTTACGAAGCACTGATATTTAATTGTTTATTTCCAAGTAATACATTGTTTAAGTTCATCTCCGTTTACAGTAGAAAACTAAATTGGGTCTATTTATATATTTTGTCTTGCACCAGAAAAGATCAACAGGTTGAAACAGCGACGAAATACTAATTTGATAACTCGAAAGATACGAATTGCGAAGTATCAAGTACGTGATTCAAGAAACGTCATGCTTGACAATGACACTGACATTGAGAGATGTCAAAGTGACAGTGTTTTTTTTTATTGAAAATAAATGCTCTGCAAAGGAATCTATTTGACTATTTCTCCAAACCGCAAAATTTACGCAGAGTTATATTGCGTCAAGAAACTAGAAAGTGAAGAAATTAAAAAGTAGCAACATCATAGTGTCATCCCTTTCAAATCAATCTAAGAAAAAAGGGATGACACTACGATTTTGCCACTTTTAAATTTCTTCACTTTCTTGATAGACCATAATACAATTACGCTTAATATAAAAGTATTGAAATATATTTCCGTTGGTAAGTGCTGTAACACATTACACAAGTCCTTCAGGTACTTAGCACGGGGCCAGACTGACGTGGTGTGAATATAAAGTTAATATACCTAGCGGAATAGAGCAACAATCTCGAGCTGTCAAACGAAACCGAAATTGGTTTCATCTGTGTGTAAAAATATGTGTACGTATACACTTATACAAGCATGATTGAACATCATTTTTATGAGATGAAATTGTCAACGTGCGGCACGTGCCGACTGGACGTCAAAAAAAGAGTGCTGCTGTCATGTATCACACGACTCTTTTTACCACGCAGTGTTACTGATAGTGACATCTCGCTTACTCAGGCCTTTGTTTCTCTATTCCGCTAGGTATAATAACTTTATGGGATAAGCCGTGTTCGTTTCATTTTTTCGCAGTTTGGCAGCTGACTGTCAACTTCATTGAGTGTCATGTTAAATAACATCCTAACAGTTCTGACAGAAGTTATTAGGATTTTATTGAACATGACACTCAATTATGAAGTTGACAGTCAGCTGCCAAACTGCGAAAAAATGAAACGAACACGGCTTATGAAGCGTCCATAGATATTATCTATATATTAATACGTAAAAAAGAAATTATTAATGCTCTGCTCGTGGACAGTAAGCTTCTTTTAACATTAAATGTGATAGTAATAACTAATACTGAAGAAAAGATTGAGTTTATTCCTGTAAATACAAAACGTATTGAGAAATTTAAAAGTAAACTTGTTTCAAGTCTTCAGCGCTTAGATATGTCAAATAAACCAGATGAAGCTTTTAATACATTGTTTAAAGTAGTAAGAAATGAATTCAAGTCTGTGTTTATTTCTAAAACTGTCAGTTTAAATAATAAAAAAAATAATTTCAGAAATTGGGCAACTCCAGGTATTATTGTAAGTCTTAGAGCATTAAACCAGCCTGGTTTAATGCTCTAATATGTAAGAAGGCAAAGACTTTATGAGTTATATGATGAAAAAACAATGAATACTAGTGAATCCTTTAAAATGTACGTGAACAAATATTCAACAATTTTTAGAAAAGTCTGTCAAGCTGCGAAGGCCCTCCACATAAAAGAAAAAATAAATAACTCTAAAAATAAAGTGAAAACCACCTGGAAAGTTATTGCAGATGAGACTGGAAGAGTCAACTGTCGTAACTCTAAACTTGAACTTTATATTGATGATAAAAAGGTCAACTCTGACCTTGAGGTTGCGACAGTTTTTGAGAAGTTTTTTGCTGACATTCCGATTTCAACTACAAAAGACTTAAATTCCTCACCTGAAGTTGCGGAAAGGTTACTTATAGAAAATGTCAAGGAATGTAATGTCAATTTTATTTTTAAAGAAATCGACTCTAGGGATATTATTAAGACTTTCAGATCGCTAAATGTTAAAAGTACAACTGATCTCTGGGGTATGTACACAAGAGTTATTAAATCAATAATTGACATCATTGCATCGCACTTAGCTCTAGTCTTTAAGAGGATTCCACACCGCCGTTTTTCCATACAAACGCTGTCCCTTGTTTCCTCCCTGGATAATACCGGTAGAGTTATGATTTTTTTCTTGAATATCTATGGCCACTATTAGCATGTCCCTATGTTTTCTTTTTTCAGAATTTAATTATTAAAAAAGATAAGAACGTCCAAAAACCCAAAAAAAATGGCCAGATTTTCCTCTGTGTTCAAACACCCACAAAACAAAACTGGCTAGAATATACAAAAAAAATAAAACATAGAAACACAGCTCAAGCCTTGCTTTAATTCTTAATGAAAAAATTACTAAAATCGGTTAAGTTTTGGAGAAGGAATCAGCGGACAACGAATCGAAGATTTTCTGTTCTTTTATTAGACTTTTGTCGTGTTGTCTCTATCGCGCTCTGCGGTGGGAGACTTGAGATTGGTGAGATAGCAATAAATTTTCAAATAGCTATTTTCAATTTCTCTCGCCCCTGTTGTATCCTCTTAATAATTGTGTTAAAAATGGTGTGTTCCCTGACCTAATGAAGCATAGCAAGGTGATGCCTCTCTTCAAAGCTGGGAATAAGTCTGACCCAGCTAACTACAGACCAATATCTATTTTGCCAACTTTTAGTAAAATATTTGAAAAAATAGTTCTAAATCAATTACTAGTTCACTTTAACTGTAATAATTTGTTACATAACAATCAATTTGGCTTTACTAAAGGTAGGTCCACTACAAATGCAGGCATCAGTCTTTTATGTAGTATATTTGAAGCTTGGGAGGGGTCACAGGATGCACTTGGTATCTTCTGTGACCTATCCAAAGCATTTGATTACGTTGAGCATGCTACATTAATCAGAAAATTGTATCATTATGGTATAAGGGACACAGCCCTAAAACTGTTAAGTTCTTACCTTGCAAATAGAACGCAGAGTTGAAGTTAATTCTAAAAGGTCTAATGGTAGTAAAATAAAGCTAGGTGTTCCACAAGGATCTATTTTAGGTCCCTTTCTTTTTCTCATTTACATGAATGACCTACCTTATCTAGTTAAAGATAAGCATGAGATAGTACTTTTTGCTGAAGACACTTCACAAATTTTTAATGTGAAGCGACAACAATATAACTACGACGAGGTATATTTACCTCGTCGTAATTATATTGTTGTCGCTCGTCGTCGTAATTATATTGCTCTCTCAAAAATAGTACAATGGTTTAATGCTAATATTTTACTATTAAATTCTAACAAAACGAAATTTTTAAAGTTCAGTTTGCCAAATGTTGGACAAGTACAAACCAATGTACTATTAAATGATGAGAAAATGAAATTAGTGGACACCACTGTTTTCCTAGGTATAACTTTAGACGGTAAATTATTACAGTGGGGTCAGCATATTGCAAATTTGGCGCATAGGCTCAGTTCTGCAGCTTATGCTGTTAAAAAAATCAGTGACATAACTAATGTAGAAACAGCGCGACTTGTTTACTTTAGTTACTTCCACAGCATTATGTCCAATGGAATCCTTCTATGGGGAAATGCAGCGGACATTAATTCAATATTCGTGCTGCAGAAGCGAGCCATACGTTCTATTTATAAGATGTCATCGTGTGAATCCTTAAGAGAAAAGTTTAAGGAAATAAATATTCTGACCGTCGCATCTCAATATGTTTTGGATAACGTACTGTATGTAAGAAAGAACTTAAGTAGTTTCAAAAAGAAAAGCGACAATCATTGTTTTAACACTAGGAATAAGAACAAATTAGAAATACCAGTGATCAGACTTAGCAAAATCAGCAAATCTTTTAAAGGCCAGTGTATACGCCTGTACAATAGAATCCCAGAAAACGTTAAAAATCTCTCTCTCTACACCTTGGGAATAGGGTAGTTCTTACAGGCTACTAGTATATTTTTTATAATTCCTATTGTAAATAGCTCTAAGTCATAATATTCTTATATAACACAGTCAAATTAACTAGACGCATGGTGATGACGTCATTACGATGCTTGCATGTACATTCTAACAGATTTTAGAAGTAATAGATATGTTATAGAGCGTATCACAACTCACATGTCGCCAAATCCTGCCCATATGGACACAAATTGTCAGTCGTATCACGTATGTCAATCACTACACGGCTTACACGTTTTCACTACGCTGTAAATTGTGAACAAAATACTGACTTGTGCTATAATTACCTACAAAAATTGCAGCGATACTGTGAATTTCAAAAATAGCGGGATCACCTATCACAGCCAACTGTAATTTATACGACTTTTTAATTTAAAAATCAATTATTCTTCACGAAAAATATTCTTCATGAAAAATGTTCCGTGAACCATCAAACTAAGGCACTAGTGATATGGTGTGATGCAGATTTTGGTATCGATATTTTTATCGACATTTTTTATGCGGTTGCGTAACCTTCACTAATATTATAAAGCTGAAGAGTTTGTTTGTTTGAACGCGCTAATCTCAGGAACTATTAGTCCGATTTGAAATTTTGTATCCTTTCAGAGTTAGATAGCTCATAGCCAAGAAACAGAGGAAAATGTGGAAAAAACGGGGAAAATTATTTGAAAGGGCTTATCTCACGCACCATCCAGTAATTTTTATGTTGTTTGGCATAAATAAAAAGTAGACCACATGAAGGATCATAGGCTATTTTTGTGGGCTAATTTGTCTTTGAAATTCCTAATTTACGGGGGTGAAGCCGCGCAGAAGATCTAAATTTATTATAAATATGCGGAAGTTTTATTTTATAGTCGAAAGAAGTGGTGTTTTAATGCTTACTCATATAATAACTCACAATAATTAGTGCATCTTTGAAGAATGATTTGTATTACCTTCATCGCTTTTAGTCCTATTTCTGTTTTCCCAGAGACGCAAAATTCAAAGAGAAATGTATGAAAAAAATCGGCCAAGTGCGAGTTGGTCTCGCGCACGAAAGGTTCCTTATCATAATAGAGTAAAATTAGGCAAATAATGTGTTTTTGTACGAATCCCTAATTATTTAGTTTATTTTAATTTTATTAATAATTGTTTAAGTATAAATACAATGGAGTATTTTGTACTTTTCAAGTGCTAGGCCTACCTAGCCTCAATAATGGCAACAGTGCCTACACTGTTGCCATTATTGATATCGAGCAAAAAATAGCAAAAAAATCAATTTGTTTTAGTATCTGTTATTATAGCGGTAACAGACATACACAATCAAATTTCAGAAGTGTAGCGGTTATTGAGATATTATACAGCCGAGACAGACAGTAAGACATCGAAGTCTTAGGAATAGGGTCCCTTTTTTTCCTTCTTAAAGATATTCAAAAAATAATAAGAGGGGGATGTTACTACATCGCTATAGAAGCCAAAACTGTGGCTAGTTTTTTGTCTGTCTGTCTGTCTGTCTGTCTGTCTGTCTGTCTGTCTGTATGTTTGTTCCAGCATCACACGAAAACTACTGATCCGTTTTGAATGTGGTTTTCGCAGATATATTTGTCTTTTTCCAACTTAAAATCTGGTTATATAATATAATGAATGTTTGTTTATCTATTGCCTTGTTACGATTTTGCCAAACAGCTGATTATTTTGCCGAATTGAGTTGGTCCCATAGTAAAAGTTTTTCGTAATCATGGATGATTTCAAACCCTTTCGGGCTTTAAGTTTTTTTTGTTAGACTGTAATATTAATTATTTATCACTTTCATTCATTTATTTGTATTTAAATACGTACCAAAATACATCCATATCGTCGTAATAATAATTAATCGACACCGTAGATAGACCGGACATCACTAGACCGTGTACCGTTGACACTATTCTGACAATATAGTGTCATTGAAGTCGGCGACATAGGTTTTCATATAAACGGCGCTACATAACACTTCTCCTTATTTTCCTGTTCTGAGTACATTCCAGTGGTGCGTCAGGTTAATATAATGTAAAGATATACATCCCGGGATGTAATGTACATTAATGTGACCGTGTTGTACTGTTATATGTTTTAAATTGTAATTTTCCATCTTTTTAGTAAAAGATGGCCCTGCGCGAGTTTCTTACGCCGGTTCTTCTCGCCGGGTTGGTTCCCGAACCGGTGGTAGGCACCGTAGTATCGACGTTCGGTAAAGTTTTTGTAAAAAAATACTCCGAATAAAAATGTTTTTGATTTTGGATTTGTGAGCCAAAAACTTTGTATCCATTTTGAGGAAAAATGGGGAAACCTAGGTGAATGAAATTTTGCACAGTTATCGTTTTTATGGTGAAGGAGTGCATCGAGCTAACATTATTTTAAAATTATGCTTTTATCATACATTTTTTTAACAAATAAAACATTACACACACTACAACACACACACTAAAAAAATTACAGATTTTTGAGTTACAAGCCTGTACATACGAATTACAGTCTTTTATTTATGGTTGAAGTCTGTTGACAACACTGGATTATAGTTTTTTTAATGAATCTTAGATACTATTAGACAATGCTTACACGGCCAGTCTGATATCAGCTGAGTCCCAGAGACAAGAGTTGAATAAAATATGATAAGGTCAATATTTTTTTACAAAATATAGGTAGTACTCCTAATGCCGTTGAAACTAAGGTCGAATTTCGACCACTGGGCGATCTCAAGTTATTATTTTTTATTATTATTAATTAGTCAGTCTTTATTTCCAAGAAATTAGCTACAATGTTCTGGGTACGGATCCCTAAAAATATTGGCTTACACAGTTTCTTTTCTCATTAGTCATTTTTCATTTAAAAAAGGAGTTTTGCCGGGAATGTGAAAGAGTGATGTTGTGTTTTTATTTACTGGTAGGATATTAACCATTAGATATTCCACGTGCACAAGTGTAGGAAAGTGATGCAATACCCAGAAACGTGCTATTTTGTGTTCCCTCCAAAACTCCATCAAAAGTTTCAGTAAAGCGTCTACCACTTTACTGAATCGACTGACTTGACTTCTTGACTATATTGACTTTATACTTAGACATTGACTAGACTTTAGACCTGAAAGACATGATGATAAATTAGAAAATTATTGTAATATAAAATTGTAAGTCTGGCTAGCGAAAGATGAGACTGGCTTTTTATTCCAAAAATGATTATGGTAACACTGTCACTAACGTCATTGTCACATAAAGCATCGTTGTTTATGTGTTAAAGTGAAAAATATTTATATGGTTTACGTGATTTTCTAATTTAAACATGACGAAAACTTTGAAAAGAGATTTGCGAATACTGCTTTTTGCTTTGATTAGTAAATACGAACAAAAAAGAAGTGAAAAGGATGCAATTTTTAAACAAAAACAAGATTGTTTACATGAAATATCCCAGTGCATTGGTAAGTACAGGTAAAAGATTTTGATACTTTCAATTACAATTAATTAAAATAATTATTATTTATCATGTAATTGAATTTATTGTTTTGCAGGTAACATGGATGATACAAAGGATTCAGCAAGTTATAATATCAAGCATAAATAAATTAAGAGATATGTTCCAAGAAGAATGTTTAAAGACAAAATCAGTTCCTTGAGGAGATTTCTTCTTTGACCGGTAAGACCCTAACGTTACAAAAAAAAAAACCTGAAAGCAACCTTGTTATTGAATGCTAACTTTATTTATGAACATATTTTCAGATGTTAGTGTTTGTTCCCTAAAAAGGATTAAAAAAGAAGGCCAAATAAATAAAGGCGTGTGGTTACGGGAGTTTGGCTGGGAGGTGTTATTAATGCATCCGCCGTATAGTCCTGACCATGCACCTTCAGACTTCCATCTGTTTCGGTCGCTGCAGGATTCCTTAGGCAGTGTCAGGTTGACATCACAAGAGGACTGCCAAAATGACTTGTCGCAGTTTTTTCATCAGAAGCCCAACATTTTTATAGCAATGGGATCGTGTCCCTACCAACAAGGTGGCAAAAAGTTGCTTTATAAAAAAACCTTTCAAATGTTTATACAATATATAAAATGCGAAATTCCGCAACCTTTGATTTTCTGTATTGTTTTTTCATCTCCCCTTAATCCTTGGTTTTTAATCAACTTGCAAGGTTAGTCGCAGGCATGTACAAGTATGTATTAAATAAACATATTTGAGTATTTAAATCAATACAATCTAGGATGCTTGCGAGAATTTGTGCTAATACACTTTTAATTGCATAATAATATAATATAGGAAATTATTCAACATTTAAATTAAATTATATTTAAACTTAGAAACAGTAGGGACAATTTAGTTTAAGAAAATGAAGATAATTGTTTGATTAAATTATATTTTGTAATATATTATTTCATGATATACGGTGAGTATTAAAGAAGAAGTTTTAATACTCCGACAAAAACATGCAACAGTTTTCGTCAAAAACAAAACATCATGAAATGTATTGCAAAATAAAATTTAAGTAAGAAAATAAACTTATTTTTCTTGAAATGAGTTATCCCAACTAAAATATAATATAATTATTGTCATAAATAATCAAGTATCAAAACTATAATTCCGACTATAGTAATAATAATAGCTCCCACACCGGTTTCGGTGACGGTGGCCGGTTTCATTGAAAACCAGGCCAGCTACGCAGGAGTAATTTTATAGTGACCAAGTGTGTGCGCAGTACACAAGAGCACTCTCTATTCCTTTACTCTCATAACCCAGTGGGACGGAAGACCGACACGACCGGCGAGAGATCAGGCGCAGGACCGACTTTTTACATGCCCATCCGACGCATGGATCATCTTACTTGTCAGACAATCAGGTGATCAGCCTGCAATGTCCTAACCAAACTTGGAAATAACATGTTTCCAACGCGGGAATCGAACCCACGACCTCCGAGTCAAGAGCCGCGCTCTGTACCACTAGACCACGGAGGCGTTTTTTTTTTTTCCGACTATTTAAATTTGCCGCCTTTTTCCAGTCTCATCTTTCGTTAGCCAGACTTCTACCTAACCCTTCAGTAAGTGCCAAAATATTTGCAAAAATGTAGGGTACGTGGTTTGCAAAAAAAAAATGGCACCCGGCCTACCCTCTTTGTACAAATAATGTAATAACCTTACATCTAATCCATATTTTATGTTTGTGTGAAAAATATTATAATATATGTTAAATTTTCTATCTATCAAGCCATCATAATAAAGTATTTAGTCAGATGTGATATTTGTCTCACCACTGTAAACTTTGAAATCTATATTTCTAACTATTTCGCAACAAATATATTAATACATTATTATAATCTCAATAACACAGAGCTATACAAACTGTTTATGTAAACAATTCTTTGAAATAACTTAACTTGTTATCAATAAACAGATAAGAGATAAGAGTAATAAAAACCGGTTTTGGTATTATACACAAGCAAACTTCGTCCTTAGTGCAATACAAATAAAGTTCAAAATGGCCGCGGCCGGCAAAAAGCCGTTATAAATAGGTAATTTTTATCTTGATTATTTTACTAAAACGATACTATTATATACTATTACTAGGATCTAAATCGTTTTGTACACGATAATATACGCTTTTAACGTCAATTATTTACAAAAATATTAAACAAATCGCGTTCAAATCACATAAATAAAAACCAAATTTTCTCGTGTAAACTAGAAGTTATTACGATGTAAGTATTTCTTTCAAATGATTATCTAAAACTATTTATGAATTATAATTAATAAATTAAATTATTTTACTACTTACATTCGTTAAATCCATCAATAATATCAAACAAACAACACAACATGGCAGAACACACACGAAAAATTCATGATTTTCAAATGACTGACAAATATTCGTCGACCACAGATTGTATAATATTTTGCATTCAGAATGTGGCAAATTTATCGTAGATCATAACTAACCAAACTTCTTCATACAAAAGTAGTCTCTAAGTCGACGAAATACGTAATTCAATCGAACGAAAGAGCGCGGCCACATCCGGCCGCTTGGGTGTAGACGGAATGGCTGCAGTATAATCTGTGGCGGCCGGATCCGGCCGCTTGGGGATTAAAAGGTAGAATAATGTTTTCTCGCCATAATATACTCGACACTGGCCATGGTTATTTAGCCGAAGTGCCATAAGAAAAAAAAAGAAAAAAAAACTGACAGCTGTCTTTTGTCAGTGTCACATTTTAATGGCGCCATTTTATTCTCAGCGTACACATTTGACATTGTGAGTATAGTATTCGTTGTTTGACATTACACAAATTGATGCCGGTTTTGTTAGCGTTGACTGAATTATAGAATTTAGAGGTAAATTTGGGTTCAAGATAATTTGTCTGCCAAATAAACAATGGGTAAGGATAAGAAAGGAGACTCCAGTGAAGCTTCAAGTGAGGAGGAATATGTCGTCGAAAAGGTTTTGAATAGAAGAATGGTCAAAGGCAAGGTTGGTAAATTTTGATAGGTAGCGAATGCTTAGAACCACAAATCCCATTTAAATATTTCAAAAGAATACGGTCAGTAATTCTTAATTTTTTAATTTTCTTATTCTTATAATATTTTTAAACATACAGGTCCAATATCTTTTGAAATGGAAAGGTTACAAAGAAGAAGAAAGTACATGGGAACCAGAAGAAAATTTAGACTGTGAAGAATTGATCAAGGCTTTCGAAGATAGCAGAAAGGAGAAAGAGGTACTACAACATAAATTAACATAAGTAAGCTATTATTTATGCGAGTTGCTAAATTAATTCTCGTGATACACCCACTTATATTTTCGATCTAGGCCAAGTCTAAAAAGGCTGAAGAAGAAAAACGGGGTAAGAAACGTGTCCGTGAATCCAGTGAGGAGACTAGTTCTCGCAAGGGGAGAGGCGTGAGTGTGTCCTCCACTGACGACAATGACCATTCCAAAGGGAGCAAAGGAAAGAAAGACGAAAAGGAAAAGTCAGGCTTTGAAAAAGGTCTTAAAGCTGAAAAAATTATTGGTAAGTTTATTATACAAGTACAAATATCTTTATTGCAGACTACTATTGGTCCATAGTGCATTGGTTAGTATTACATACATTTATATTATGTACTAGCTGTCCTGGTGAACTTCGTGTCACTTTAAAACCTTCCCTGGACATCTACGAATATTTTAAGACTAAAATTAGCCCAATCCGATTAGCCGTTTTTGAGTTTTGGCATTACTAACACAATTGAAAATCCATTTTTATATACATATAAAAGTGTTGTTTTTAGACTTTTTCAGGAAATTTTATTTTTTTTTTTAGAATTTTTCTCTCCGTAAGAACCATCCTCGTACTTCAAGGAAAATTTTAAAAAAAGAATTAGCGAAATCGGTCCAACCGTTCTCGAGTTTTGCGCTTAGCAACACATTCAGCGACTCATTTTTATATTATAGATTATAAGTATATATTTTCTTTATATGTTTTGGATGCTGCCTATTAGTTATCATAAACAAAGCAATCAGTCTTATGTTAACTCTATTTTTAAGGTTCTGTACCCAAAGAGTAAAAACGGGACCCTATTACAAAGACTTGTCTGTCCGTTGGTCTGTCTGTCTAGACTCTAGAGGCTGTATCTCAAGAACAGCTTTAGCTAGATTTCTGAAAATTTCACAGATTGTGTATATCTATTGCCGCTATAACAACAAATACTAAAAACAAAATAAATTACTACATATTTAAAGGGGGATTTTTTGCTCGATATCAATTTGGTCAAAGATAGGCACTTGAGATGTTCACAGAATGTTCAGTTGTATTTATACTTTAATGATTAATAGTAAAATTAAATTGAAGTAAATAATTAATCCCATACAAAAAACACAATTCTTGGGCTATTTTTGCTCTATATGGTACAGAACCCTTCGTGCACGAGTTCAACTTGCACTTGGCTGACTTTACGGTTTTACTTAATGAAATAATTATATAAATATATAAAATAACACTTTATTTTAAGGTGCATCTGATGTGACTGGGGAGCTCATGTTTTTAATTAAGTGGGCAGACTCCGACGAAGCTGAGCTGGTGCCAGCTAAAGTGGCTAATGTCAAGTGTCCACAACAGGTATATTGTTTTTAACCTTAGAACTAGTTCTACACAGAGGTGGCGTAAGGCCTAGGCGATGTGATAGTCAAATATTCATAAATAAAAGTTTGAGTATCAAAAAATGCATTCTCTCAACAAATTCGTCCTCTTGCGTCATCCAACAGGAGGTCTCACAATTATAATATTATATTTTAGGGGGCCTCGCAAGATATATCTTGCCACATAAAATTGTCATGCCCTGCCACTGGTTCTACATATTAGGTACAGTGATCATATTTTTACTTTTTGCAGGTAATAGCTTTCTATGAGGAGAGGCTAACTTGGCACACTCCGGCTGATTCAGAATGATAAGTGTTGTGTCGTGGACCTTTATATTGAGAAGTGTACAGGACGGGCCTGTGACATACAGTGTTTGAACTGATTAATTGTATTACTTACTATTCATATTGATATGTCTGGGTGGAGCTATGGGATGTTTGGATATGATAGAGAATGACAGTTCTAGATTTAAGGGAGAGGACAGTAGAAAATATTTTTATGACATTAATACATACATTTTATAAAGTAATCTGCTATGTGTAAAATTTTTCTTGAAATGTGAACAGAATATAGATTTTCGTACTAAAATATAGTATAACCATCTATACCACGGGTCACCAAATGGCGGACCGCAGTCTGCATCCGGACCACCAACCTGTTGTGTATGAACCTCCATGGTCCGCACCAACTTGCATGACAGACAACGTAATTTCATGAAAATTCGAAAAAGGGTGGGGCGATAAAAGACAGAATAAAGTTTATTATGTACTTGTATAACAAATAATTTTTCTAAAAATGTGTGGATCGTGAAGATAAATTAATTTCTCAAGATAGACACCGTGAGCGAAATTAATTGGTGACCCCTGATCTATGACACTACTCACAAAAAATTTGCTTGAAAGTAATAAAAAAAAAATGTTCTAGGGCTCAGCTCCCGTACTATGGTCTATATCAGCTATAGTGTATACTTAACCTGCCCACCGGCCTTCATCACAGGCCCGCATGAAGTTAATTAAAGGGCCGCGGGTTGAGTATAACTGGCTTAGACCATAGCTTAGTTTCAATATTGTGTGATGAGATACAGCACATCCAGATGTACATTTTATTAAATGTTTGTGGTTAGAGTTATTGATGTATTGCGAGATTGTAAGCTCTACACAGCTTAGGAGTCTACATTCCTTTTGGAATTTGAGGACAATGTTTACTTACAAAATATTATTTGTCATAAAATAAAACTAATAATTTTAGTTCTATTAAAAATGCAGTTTGTTTTATATTTACTTTTAGTTTTACTATTTTTGCTCTATAGTGGTTCGAAACCCTTTGTGCGGACTCTTACTAATTGTCCCATTTTTGTACTAGTTCACTTGATCCTGTGACATCATACAATACTTCACTATATAATATTTGAAAACACGTTGTGACAAAATATTCTTATTAACCCTTTAACCGCCGAGCTTAAGAGGATTCCACACCGCCATTTTTTCCATACAAACGTTGTCCCCTGTTTCCTCCCTGGATAATGCTAGTAGAGTTATAATTTTTTTCCTGAATATCTATGGCCACTAATACAATGTCCCTATGTTTTCTTTTTTTTCATAATTTAATTATTAAATAAGATATGAACGTTCAAAAACCCAAAAAAATGGCCAGATTTTCCACTGTGTTCAAACGTCCAGAAAACAGATTTGGATAGATTATACAAAAAAAGCAAAACATAGGAACACAGCTCAAGCCTTTTTTTAATCTTTAATGAAAAAAGTACTTAAATCGGTTAAGTTTTGGAGAAGGAATCAGGGGACAACGAATCGTTAATTTTCTGGATTTTCTGCAGTTGTCTCTATCGCGTTCTGCGGTATAGGCTTGAGGTAAGGGAGACAGCTATAGATATTACACGTACTTTTTTTTAATTTCTCTAGCCGCTGTGGTATCCTCTTAATAATGATATTGTTATGTTAAAACCCTGTTCTATTAAATATAATAATATAGAAGAAAATTTGAAATGAAACGCAGTTGATCGTATGCCAATAATTATTATATTAAGAAAATTACAATATAAAGAATAAATGCATAAATATTCTCTACATAATAAATTGTGCAGTCAAAGGTATACAATACATTTCTTATATACTACAAAATAAAGTAGTTACGTTTAGTGATTATCCTGTTTTAGAATCTCGCGTTAAATAGCTTATTTATAATATTTTTACGTGTCATTAGTCGTTTCCTTGAGATTTCCTCCACTCGACTCAATTTCAATTCTCCAATTAATTTGTTCAACAAAACGTCAATTAATGAGGATTGAGGTTGTATCAAGTGGTGAAAATGTCTAGGAAACAAGTAAAGATATGGGCTTTAGTCACTTTCTTCAAGCAACAAACTAATCATGTAAATAAATTATCTCACACTTCACACCGCTGCGCGCGGTGTCCTTATGGGGCTTGATGGGTTAATCCGTTTTTCAGATTTACAGACCTAATATTTACTTAAAACTAATTGTAAAGCTGAACTTATCAATAAAACTAGTATATGAACCGTAAGCTCGTGAATTTACAAGAGAGCCAAATATTGTAGTAGGTAATAAGTAATAACTAATATGTATTATGATGAGTGATGAACTACTTTTTTTTTCAGTAGATGTAGCATAAAGTTAATATACCTAGCGGAATAGAGGAACAATCTCGAGCTGTCAAACGTAACTGAAATTGGTTTCATCTGTGTGTAAAAATATGTGTACGTATACACTTACACCAGCATGATTGAACATGATTTCTATGAGATTAAATTGTCAACGTGCGGCACGTGACGACTTGACGTCAAAAAAAGAGTGCAGCTGTCATGTATCACACGTCTCTTTTTACCACGCAGTGTTACTGATGGTGACATCTCTCTTGTTCAGGCCTTTGTTTCTCTATTCCGCTAGATATATTAACTTTATGAGATGTAGTAATGGTCTTCTGAAACCAAGAAATATACAAGATGTTAGTGTAAACACTGTCTTAATATCCTGGATACAAATTGCCGATCCGGGCATCCGTATGGGTATAAAGACGGCATTTTTTTTCGAGTTCCCAGCATTCTCATAGAAAATGTTGTTCCTTTTGACGGGCTCATTAGATGGTTTCAAGGATTACGGTGTTTACACTAACACACTGTATATCATATATGTAGCTATCTTTAGTAAAAACTCTTCTTCTTCCAGTGCCTCTCCAATACTGAAGGTTGGCAGTCTCATAGTCTAAAAACTCAACATTTATATAACTTTAAACATTCATTTCCGCGGCGTCGAAAATCACTGCCGCTGCGGCGCCTTGTGACTTGTGTAAACACGCTTACACTTACACCGAGCAATAAATATTTGACAATGTTGCAATTAAGTTGTGTGCACATTGAAGATTATAATATTATTAATTATATTTGGAAATAAATTTCGACGACGTATTTAACAAAAATGTTTTGAAAAATATTAGATAAAATGCGTGCTCGGAAATGTAACCATACAAACCTAAAACACTGAGATGTTTGCCACGTATTATAAAAGACGTGTAAATAATAAAAATCTTCACTTCGTAACGTTCGAGTATTATAAAGAGCGACGTCTGATATCTTGCATCGTCAATTTACGCTTGGAACTTGTAGTCTGTTTTGGTCACACCATGCCTGTGGACAAAATAACATTAATGTAATTTATTTTGTACGTTTAGCACGTGCGGTGTGTTGGACATGCGTGTGCGATCCTTCATATGTTTACGGTACGCTCAATAGACAGGTTTATTTAACTGATTCAGTGCGTGCGGCAGCCGTGTCATATATTTTTTCCAGAGTTTTACAGTACGCTCGATGTGCGTGCAGTACGCTTGATGTGCGTTCGGTACGTTCGATGTGCGTGCGGTACGCTCAATCTGTGTGCGATACATACGCGAGATGCTGCGCATGCGTGGCGGTGGGCGCGATGAGCGGCGCTAGGCGCTCGGTGAACCGCGCGAAGTTGCGCTCGAGCTCGCGCTGGTACTCGCGCTGCTCGCTGCCGATCAGGTTCTTGTTCTTCTTCAGGGCGTCGTGACATCTGCAACACCAAAATATTACAGAAAATCGCCTATAGGTGGTCGCACATTTATCAGCAAGCACGCGCTTACGCGCCGCAATATAGAATTCGTTATAATATGAAATGATGTGAAACATTCGTCCGCATCGCACGCGCCGCATTTCTTGTACTATCCGGTGCGTTCGGTGCTGACAAATGTGCGATCAGCTTAAAATTCACAATCGGTTTGTGTTGAGCCGCCTCTCGACCTTTTGTATGAAACAGACGATTTTTTAAGTCGGAAATTTGTCCATAGTAAAAGTTAATATAATGTTAATTATATTCAGCTTATTCGTTTTCCAAAGTCTCGAAACAGAATAAACTGTGTTATATAGCGGTTTTAGATACTACTTTTAGATATTACTTTTTAGAGAAATCCTTGAATGACAGTCTCAGTTTGTTGGTGAGGCGGGTGGCGGGCTGCGTCCCCTCCACCACGGGCGCCAGGAACACCTGTAAAAGAGTTTTTCCTTTTTTAGAAACGTTTCTTTAGAATACGTTTTAACGATACATCTTCAATCTAAGATGTTCATCAGTTTTATCGTCTCGCATAAGCAGTTCACATCGAGAAGTGTTTATTATAGCGCATTTCGCGTTTATTTTGACCTAAGACTGTATTTTGTATATCGACCTTCTGTTACTGTTGCAACTTGTATGTTACGTCACTTGTGCGACAGACTGTTACGTATACGGTATAGGTCATCAATTAGTTTCGCTCGGGGTCCATTTTAAGGAATGAAATGACCTACGCGGTCCGCAAATTTTAGAAGAAATATCTGTTAAACAAAGATAATTACAGAAATTACAAAGGTATTTATTTACATTACATAGCAATGAAAAAAGTGATATTTTTTGTTGCTAATTATCTGTCTGAAGTTTGAAGTCAAATTGGTGCAATTAAACGAAGTTCATCTTCGAAAATGTTTGGTCGGTGGTCCGCACACAATGGGTCGGCGGTCCGGATGCGGACCGCGGACCCCCATTTGGTGACTCCTGGTATAGACTGTAGGGCATTGGCCATGCAATTACTGTGTTAGGCAATGGTATCAATTAAATCGCCTGACCGGAAGAAAAAAATATACTTGTGGCACTCGGGGAATGCCGCGGCAAAGCTATTGCATAGCATTTTTTATCAACTTATGCAGTCATTATTCGCATACGTCTAGTCGCACGCACACAAACACCGTGCCGAACTCTGGCAACACCGCACCGCTGTGCCGGTGGGAGTGGGGGTGTTAAGCTCTGGTTTCCTCCAAAAGCGGCGCCGTCTTGCAGCTGCCGCAATACAGTGGTGAATGACATCACTAGAACGTTGTCCCTGTAAGCAATATGGCGCGGTTTCCTAGAGAACGGTAATTGACACCGTTCTCTAGGAAACCGCGCCATACCGTCCACACAAACAACGTCATAGTGACGTCATTCACCTCTTGGCGGAAACCAGAGCTTTAGAATTTTCGTTAGGTACGGAATTTCTTGATTCGGTCGCCGCGCTGAAAGGCCGCAATAAAAGCTATGCAATAGCTTAACAATAGGCTACTTGACCTACTTTTTTTCTTCATGCTAATCGCTTCTTAATCAATAATCATTCTCTTTATTGAACATTTTTTTATGTGCTAAATGTACAAGTCTAAAAGTGACCAAAAATTATAAAAGAATTAAATAAGAAATTAGAAATCATTTATAATGTTTCATTTCCCGTCTACAATAAATGGAGATAATATATAAAACTGATGTTCTATTTGAATTATTCAAGAAAATATATTTTACAAATCTTTCTAGGCTTATTCTTATTATTTATGTACAAATAAACTTACATATAACGAGCGCGATAAATAAAAGATATTAAATGTGATGACGTCACATCCAAATCGGAAGTACCGCAAAAGCGTTTTCGTCAGTACAAATCATATTTTCATAAAATCATACATATTTTCAAATCGACTTTATTTATCAATCATAAGCTTTTCTTTGATTACAAAAGTGAAATACGCATTCTACTAGAAATATGCATTTGTTCAATGAAATTGAATATAGGTCAAGTAGCCTATTTGTCAGTGGCCAAGCTTTGAATTGTAACTGAGCAGCTCGCGTATATTATGTGTATGTGAGCACCTGCGCGAGTTCTAGCGGTCCCTGGTTGACGGTGGTGCCGATGCAGCCCTGCAGCACCATCTGCAGCATCTTGGAGTCCGGCGGCTCCTGCCCCGTCGCCGCCGCCAGCTCGTGTATCTAATAATACACATCATCAGTCCTATCTACGTATTCAGCCCAACTTTTAAACAAATTTTATAAGCTATGTTTCCTACATAAGGGACAGATCCAAATAATTATATAATTTGATTGCCTCTGGGGACAACGGCTCCGAAAGTACACTGTTGATCTGTCCATATTTAAGGAGAAGTTACAGCGAGATTGTTTGTTTTGGCAAATTAATTATAGTTTGTGCGTTTTAAGATGATATGGGTGACAGTTTTCATATTCCTTGCTACGTTTTTTTACAAGAAAAAAAAAGAAAAAAAAATCAAAATGTAATAAATTATATTCCATCTACAAAAACAAATGTTTCCTATAATAGGGATGATGACAAGGTCAAAGATTAGCAAATTTTGTTAATAAAATAAAGAAATCACGGTAAAAAATAAGTGTTCCCAAAATTTCAGCTTGATAGCATTTGTATTTTTTTTTTGTTATGCGCCTTCAAAGTTGATTATTCAAGTCGAATTTTTTTTTCAAATAATTTTCTTAATATTTGTATACAATTCGATAACTTATGCAATTAAAAGCAACTTTTGTTATGAAATCACTTTCATAAACGCAATATTTAATATACTTGTCGAACAAAGTTGTCTCCCGATGCGTACAAACTACGAAAGACTGACGTCATACTTTCGTAGCACTTTGTATGGAGCGTTTCGGGCAGGTATTTTTTATGAGATATTTGAACTGTCATATCTTGGTGTATTTTTAAGCTATCAGAGTCATTCTTTCAACGATGTTTCTATTTTTTAAGTGTCTTTCAATTACCGATAAGAAAAAAAAATTGTCATCACGCCTATTGTAAATGAATAAAAATGAAAAGTTGCTAAATGCTAACTTATTAATATAAAATTATAAATATTAACTGTGAATTAATAGGAGTATAAAATTATTGTTACGAAAACATTTGAAAAATGTCATATGCATGAAACGGAACTTATGTCAATAGAGATTGACTCTGTTGAATCGAAATCAAATCGATAAAAAAGGGCGGCCATCTTAAATCGCCGGCACCACTGAAATGTCAGTACGAAATCGATAATTTTGATTGCAATTCCTTTACGAAGTGATTCGATATTTTTAAATTATCGATTAATTTTTGTTAGGTAACTTCCCTACTAATGTGTCACGCATATCATCATAAAACGCACAAACTATAATATGGTAAATACGATTTGCTTTTGTATTGTGAGACGTGAGTTAACAAATTCAAACATACCTTTTTCTGAATATCTTCAATGGCGACTTCTATGGGCGTCAAAATTATTGTCGTTCTTTGCACAACCTGTGAAGAAAAAATATTCTCACATTTTGTCAGCAGAAAGTATGAATGGGCGCTGGATTTTACTCACCATTCGATTTATACGCATACTTAGTGAAAGGACGTTCAAAAATAAGGTTATTTAGGGGCCGATGCTTATTTGGACAAGGGTGACAAATCCTACGAAACATGCGTGAGTGATTTTCAAAGAATTGTCCTCCTCCCCATATTTTTGATGCACCTTAGGATCGGAATACAGGAGAAGTTGAGGGAGGTCAGTCCTCCACATGTTGCTTTTCTGTACCTATTATGACCAGTGACCACAATAAAAATGCGCAAGAATAGATTTACTTTATTTTTTGTATATTCTTCAACTAGATGATGCCCGCAACTCCGTTCCGCCAAAATTGGTGTATCGCGCGGGAACCACTCATAAATTTTCCGGGATAGAAAGTACCCTATGTCCTTTCCCGGGACTCAAAGTATCCCCATACCCAGCAAAATCGGTTCAGTGGTTTGGGCGTGAAGAGGTAACAGACAGAGTAAAGACAGACACACTATCGCATTTATAATATTAGTATGGATTACCTGTATGCGCGTCTTGACGTAGGGGAAGTGGTGTGCGGTGGTGAGGATGGTCTTACGCTTGCACTGCTCCGCCAGCTCGCCGTGCGCGCGCCCGTCCGCAGTGAACGGCGTCGCGTACATGAACCGCTCTAAGAACATACATAATATTATAGCATATAGAGAGGGAAAATATTTTCCTATTGAAGCACTAGACTCTAGAGTCTAGTGCGTTCATCTTCTTCGACATTGTGCGCCACTGATTCGCATTATGCTATGCAATTGAAAAACACACCATTGTTTCGAAAAGATTACATAATATGGTTTGTTTCCTAATTACAACAATAGATCTCGTCGTCTGTCGTCCTGTAATTTTTTAATTTTGGAAACGATTACTTTTTAGTTTTTGTAAATAGTATCAGAGAAGTTGATTCATATGCAGATGGCGGACCTATCACCTATGTAATTTTGTCACGTTTCATCTAACTGACTTATTTCGACCAAATTACGTAGGTCCGTCAACTGCTTATGAAACAATTTCTTCGATGGTAAGTACGCTATGGCGCACACGTATACGTACTAATGTTGTGGTTGCGCTCGTAGTGCGTGGTGCGCACGCGCAGCTCGTGCGGCTCGAGGTAGGGCTCGACATACGTGATCTGTATGTACGCCTTGTCCGGGTCCAGCGTCGCCACGTCCACGACGTTCGAGTCCTTGATGATCACCACGTTCTCCGCGCCGAACCGCTGCCCGTAGAAATTCTAGCGAGGGATACATTTTTTAGTAAGTTTTTTTCGCTATTTTATATAAAATTGCTGGTCAGAGCGAAGAAATCCTGAATTTTTTTACACCCAAGGTCGCCTAGTTTTTCAATGCATGAAAAACCATGTGGCCCTGCAGGCTGCAAATGTTTTCTGCTGCTACTTTTTACGTGAGAGAATATCAGTTGTTCATTGTACGTTGTTTTCAAAAATTATATATCATCAATTAAGCCTTATTGGCTCATAAATTACATACATGATACAACGTATTCTCTTAGCCGGCCCCCCGGTCTATATTGTCAATATCATTTATTTAACAGTTTATTTGACAATAAGATTAGGAAAGTTAAGTCAGATTAAGAAAGCTTAGGCCAAACCTACGCGACCAAAGCGACTGCGAAGCGGTAGCGTCTACCGCGCGGCGGACGCTGCCCATGTAATCTTATGGCGCCGTGCACACCTACGCGACCGCGACGCGAGATGTTCGCGTCGGCAAAGCGAAACATGCGCGTCAAGTTGTCAGACACGTGTTTTGAAGTGTACATAAGTAGATTTCTTTTTTAAAACCTTTTTTATATTATTTTGTACAACTCTTTAGTTTATGATTTTTTGATTTGTTTACGTTTTGATAGATTGTGTCATGATATCAAGGCACTTGCCACATGTGCATGCTTGAACAGTTTTGCTAGCGCATGCTTCTCGCATGAAAAGATGTAAGACTGACTTATCTACCACATGCATGCGCAAGCCACATTCTTGCCGAGATCGTCGGCATATAAACAATGTTTCTTAATGAAGAACTGTTTCTTCTGCTTTTATTTTTCCAGTGTTTGCTAGTGACAAAATTGATAATGCATAATTTTTTTTTCATATGCGTATTTTAATTTTTTTTTATTCCTGTCAAAATAATCTTTCGATTTGATCTTCCACAGAGCGAGCAGAGATTTTTATAGCAGCGTGCGCGCATTTTAAAACCATATTTGGACTGACAAAGAGCGGCTTGAACACTGAACTTCCAACCACACGCACAGAAAAGTCTACACGAAGGCATGCCTGAATTTCAAGCAAGTTTAAAAAACAACAAGACAAACATTGGGGCTTGCGCGTACTACAGTTTTACCAACTACACGCACAATGTTCAGTGTTCAAGCCGGCATGCGCAAGCAAATCTGTAGTCAAGCATGCACGTGTGGTAGGTGCCTAAATTAATTCAACTTGACCATTGTGGACGTGTTTTATTCCTCTGCACCTTCCAAATCAAAAGCAAGCTTAGCATCTCGCAACCCCCATATGTCCGTCCATCCGACGCATCGGACTCTGATATTAAGTATGAGGATGTCATTACCACAACAGCATATACACCAGATAAAGTCGCGCGTCTTCAGTGACTGTTCATTAACAAATGAAGTTTGACAGTTCGCACCGTAGTCGCGCAGGTGTGCACGGCCAGTTTCGCGTTGCAGACGCTCCCGTATCGCGTACCGCGTCCCCTGTCACTGACGCGTAGGTTTGTTCTAAGCTTAAAGGCGCGCGATGTTCAATATCAACCCTAGACGGTTAATAATATTACGCAATACGTGATATTGACAAAAAAATTGCACGTCTAGGGCCCCGCTTAGACATGAGACAATCTCTCTGTCTCTTTCCCACCTCGAGCCTGCTGAAGATCTCGGGCAGCTTGGTGAGCGCGTGCTCCTTGTACACGTACTCCTCACCGCTGAGGTCTCCGAAGCGCGCGCCGTAGAAGGACACGCGAAAGTACGCGCCGAACACGCGCTTGCCCGCCAGCTGCTCGATGCGGGTGAACGCCTCGTTCAGTTTGCTGCATTTTATCGATGTTCGAATAAGGTTAATATCAATTTATCACAAAAATTAGGGAGGGCATTTACCGAGTAGACGTTGCTCGCGTTTACGCTCGCGCATAAATACACACAAAACTGTATAAAGACGGGATCCGGAAGAACTTAAATACTGACAGATTTAAGGAACAAAGTGACATTTTTTTCTGACTGGTCTGTTTTAACGAAGTAAGAGACCGTTGACGATAATATGTTCGGATCGCTAGTTTCTCCACGCCGTATTAGTTACCCGTGTATGTTGGCGAGCTTCTTGTAGTCGCGCGCGTCCTCGGCGATGGGGATGAGCACCTTGTACAGCTCGTTGACGGTCTCGTACAGGCCCGCCGCCATCAGCTCGCCCGCCGCGTGCTCCAGCAGCGCCTGGACACCACAACGTGTATAGTTTTTACAGGGTCCTTGAGCCGCCGGGCATTCTGTGTTT